>NC_056743.1:666935534-667047726 GCF_019279795.1 Protopterus annectens
ACTGTCAAGAAATACGCTCGCAATCTGACAGATTGTTGTGCTTTTGCAAGGAAGAGTGAGCAAATATTGCTAAGTAAAGATATGCCATGCTGATGGACTCCTACCCAGGAAGACTGAATGCTGTACTTAAATCAAAAGGTGCTTCAACAGACTTGGTATAAGGGTGTGCACACTTACGCAGCCAGGTTAATTTACATTTTTTTTATATTTTTCTCCCCAACAGATTTGTTTTTCAATTGAATTGTTTAGGTTGTAGGTCACATTAAAGGTGTGAAAAGTTTTGAAATGATTTACTGTGGTCTCATTTTTTTTATTTCCCAAAAACCTAGCATTTTAACATGGGTGGTTAATCCTTTTATATCCACTATACTTTATCAGCTGTGAAGTTTTTGGCATTGGACATTTTTGCTGGGAAAATAATACAAAACACAGGTACTGTCTCATGTGGAAACGTTTGTATTGAATTATTTTTTCAATAGCTGTTGCCTCATTGTAGAAACTGAAAGTCATTATTTGGCATCAGCATTAGAGAGTATAATGTGTATATTGCTCCTAGGAATTTAAAAGTGGCCATTGAGCTGAATGTTAATCAACCTGATGAGATTTTGTTGAATATGTGGAAACAAATCCAAAAATGGCTTTCATGTTATTTGATAAGACATGGATTATATGATAGGCAATCAACAGTTTGCAAGTCTACTGTCAATGACATGATTAAACAAGCTTATGTGTATAAACAGTTGGCTTCATTTCCAACTTAGATTATGGAATGTTTAATGATTTGGAACAAGAAAGTTCCATTGTCTCAAGATATTCCACTTGTAACAAAAAAACAATAAAGAAAACAACTAAATCCAGAGAAAAATAGGCACTTAGTAAGTAAAATGAGTACTTTCGTTCCTTCTTTATTAAAATAGAAATTCATCAGATCAACATCACGGCAGTGACGTACCATTTAAATAATTTCATAAATCCACAGTGTTATGTATCTCATAGAACAAGAAATTCATCTTGTCCAGTTTATAACACTGTTAATGTGCATCGTAAAAGAATTTGTCTCATTGCCACATATAAAAATCTAAAATATACAGACGTGAAGATATGTTAAGGTTCAAGGGATCTTTCACAGAAAGTTTGACTTCAAATCCTTTAGAAAATGTATGCCAACACAAATCATGTTTTTGTAACTTTAAGACTAAGTTTGAGTCAATATTTAAAATCTTTTCCTCTGTGTGCCTTTGTTTCCGCATTTTGTCAGGCTTTGCCTAGATTTGTTTCACTATGTAAGAGGTTGAGAGGTAGACATGGCACACTTTTTTCAGTACATGTTACAGAACTAAGCAAGAAGTTTGTTTAAGATAAGCGCTTTCATCCTAAAATTTTAGTACTTATCAGATCGACCAAAATAACTAATAGCATTATGGGGCTAAGTATGGAATGTGCACAAGTGTAACAGGAGGGGGGGGGGGGGGCAGTGTAGGTATGCAGTGGACTGAAGGATTACAGGAGGATGACGGATGGTTTGAAATAGCAGCAGTAACAGGAGAGGAGAGGCAGGGGAGTAGTAGGTAGTGATGGAATGGATAAAATCATAGCCTGAGAGTATAGCTGTGGAATGGACAGAAGCATTACTAGGATGGGGTATATTGGAATGAGCACAAGCATAACAGGAGGATGCTAAGTGTGGAATGGACAGCAGTATAATAGGAGGGGGATGTATAGGTATGAAATAAACAGCATCATAACATGAGGGGGGAGCTAGGTCTAGAATAGACAGCAGCATAACAGCAAGGGGAGGGGTAGGTATGGAATGGTTAGAAGCATAACACAAGAGGGAGTCAGAAGGTATTAAATGCCTAAGTGTGCTACTGCTAAGGTGCATTCAAAGTAAATTGTGTTTGTGTTTGGGGTGGGTGTAAATGAAGCCAATCAACGCATTACATTGACCATTATTTTTCTACCCTGCATCTAGTCTTTTTCTCTGAACCCCTGCAGTGTTATTGAAGACTGCTTGGGACACTTGTTTTAACTCCGTACCTGGCTTCTGTGCAACAAATGCGTTTATTATTGACTTGGGCACTTTATGATTAAAGATGAAAGTGCATGTTTGTATGTCTCATATGTCTCCTATTTGGTTCTAAATTAGGAATTGTTTGGAAATATTATTAGTGGTTCATCTGAAATGTAATCTGAGTATTAGTGGAACATTGCTGGAGTCTCTGCGGGCAGGCGAGCGTGTGTTTCTTAGTTTGTCTGTTGTGCAATTGGCACTTGATTGAAATAAAGCAAAACAAAGCAAATTAGGGTTCCTTTTTTGATAGTTTAGACTTTTCGACAAAGTCGTTAATTAGTTTGTTGTTGATTTAGTGTTGCAATTTTCCCTTAGAACTCGTTTAAGTTAATGAGTTCTTCCCCTCCCCCCTCCTTTTTTTTCCTGTCTCTACGTATAGTAACGTTTTAGTTTTAGCCTTTCTCTTTTACTTCATAGGTAGCCGTTTAAGTTAGAGGCTTCCTAGTTTAAAAAAAAAAAAAAAAAACTTCTTGACTGTAGTTATTGTATTTTTTGGTTAGGTTAGTGTCTGTAGATTTTTGCTGTTTGGTCTTTTGGCCAAAAACCTTTCAGTTTAAGCTAGATATCTCTAAAGAATCTAAAGTGTCTGGATTCAAGAAGTGTGACTCATGCTGTCAGAAAATGTCTCTGACAGATGGGCACACTTCTTGCGTCTATTGCTTAGGCGCAGTGCACCTGTAGGACTCTTGTTCTGTATGCCACGCATTCAGCCCAAGAGTTCTGCAGGAGTGCAAAAATAAGCTTATCTTAAGGGGTCTTCATAAGCCCCAGGATTTACCGGCCAAGGCTCAGCCGGTGAAATCTCCTAAACTGGCCAAATCGTCGGTTCCCAGCTCGGAGCCCTCCTTGGCCCAAACATTACCTACTACTTCGGTTCCGACAGGAACCGAGGAGGATGCCTCCCAGTCGGCTCCACCAGTACCTTCAGAGCCGTCTCGGACCCACGAGAGACCGTTGTAGTCTTCCCTAGAGTCGATACATTCGGCTCCTCTGTCTCCCCTGTTGCAGAGTGACAGCAGTCACAGATCCTCCCACTCCTCTCTGTCCTCTAGACTCTCTGATCACGACGTGGAGAGAGTGGTCAGAAGGGTTGTTGAAGTCGCAGGCACTGGCCAAAATGTTATCCAGCCCTTCTCAGCAGGTGTCCGCTCTGTCCGCTTCCATCGATGTTCCTCCTCTGACTCCTCTGAGCTGGAGTTTGTTGGAGTTTGAATCGTGGAACCGTCGGCACCAATAACTATTTCCCCTTCAGTTCCGTCATCGGCTCCGATCCCCTCGATGGTGCCTTCTGTCGAGGGATCTGGGTGCCAAGACTCCCTCGTGGGCTCCGAGGGGGCGAGTGGCATCGGACCCTTGTCCGACCCCGTTCTCTCTCTCGGAGCTTCGGCGCCGGTGAGCTCGGCTCCTACATAGGCCTTGGAGCCATCCCCCCTCGGTGCAGAGGAGGATTCCGGTTTCCTAGGAACCAGAGCATTCTTTACATCATGGCAGGGATGCCTTTGATGTCATGAGGAGTGTACTGGCCCCTGAATCAGCACCATGTTTGACCCCACTGGCTCCGTCCCCTGTAGTGCCTGTGTCAACCTCTGTTCCTCCTCCAGACCCCAAGCGTGAGGAACCGATGCTCCAGAGCACCCCACTGGGTATTTCCTCTTCTTCCGAGGCCTCCCCTGATCATTCAGAGGAGGCCCCTCTGAAGAGGAAGTGCAAGAGGAAGCACATCGACTCCCATGAGTCTGTCACTTCGGATTTGGATGAATTGGAGGGGTCCCCGAGATCCCCCTCTGAAGACATTTCCTTTTCGGACATCCTAGACATGCTTAGGCAGAGGGGGAACTGGACTGCCCTAGCCCCTACTGAGGACGAATCCGTATTCCTGGATGCGTTTGGTTCCCGCCCTTCCACCTCCTGGGTGCCTCTGCCCTTCGATCCACTATTGTCAGTAGTGGCTCGAAGGGCTTGGTCAGCCCTGGATACAGTGGAACCAACCCCGACGAGGTCCGGCAAGCTTATCACTGCACCCCCTGACAAACAGTTCTTTACCAAGGGTGTTCCCGTGGGTGCCATGGTAGTAGCAGTGACCACTAAAAAGGAGTTAGCGGAAACTTTTTTCTCTGTCCATCCTCTTAACAAGAAGTCTATGACCATGGATAGATATGGGAAGCGTATGTTTGCTTCAGCGACCTTTTCCATGAGGTCACTGAATTACTTATGCCATTTTACCAGGCTTCAGAGGGATCTCCTGAAAGAGCTTGGAGATGCCCTCCAGGATCCATCAGCTGAAGGGGTTCAAGCTAAAGTAGCTTCTCAGCTGGCGACCCTTAATTCGGTAGTTAACTCCTCCATGAGGCTCATTTCCTATGCAGCCGATGGTGCGAGTAGAGCAGCAGGTACAGGCGTGGCCCTTAGGAGACAACGCATGGATGCGGCTGTGTAATTTTGCGGAGCCCTTTAGAGCGTCATTCACCAACACCCCCTTTGACGGTTCATTTCTTTTTGGACCACAGGTGAAGGACACTCTCACTAGGTGTGAACAGGAAGGCAAGACTCTCTCTGCCGTGGGAGTCCATTTTTCCACACCATATCCCAAAGGTCAGAAGAGTGGAAATATGGGGTTTTGGAAATCCCAGGGAGCCTCGCCTGATACACGTAGTGATTTTTCCTGCAGGGGCAGAGGAGGAAACAACAACAGACGCCACCCTCGGGGAAGAGGGGGTCCACAGAACCAGGGCAGCAGAGAATCTTTCTCTGACAAGCCTTTCCAGCAATCCCGGAAGGGTTGCCTGGCTGCCCATCTCTGGAGGCAGTTGGGGGAAGACTTTCACTGTACCCAAAAGCCTGGCAAGACATTACGCGAGACAAATGGGGTACACACAATCATATCCGGAGGCTGTGTAAATCCCTTCTTCCAATCTCCCGTACCGTCAAGTAAATCCCCCCCAGATGTTCCACCCAATTTGAGGGCCCAAGCAGTCATAGATATTTCAAATCTGCCAGAAAGAGTCATCCAGGAAGTCCCACGAGACCAACTCGTATTTGGAACTTACTCAAGGTTCTTTTTGATACCAAAAAAGATGGGACTGGAGACCAATTTTGGATCTCAGCAGACTAAACAAGTCTGTTCAAAGAACAAGGTTTCGGATTGTCACACTACAGTCTATTCTACCCTTTTTGGGTCAGGACAATTGGATGTGCTCAATAGATCTCCAGGATGCGTACTATCACATCAAGATGGACAGGCGCTCCAGGAGATTACTTCGCTTTCGGCTGGGAGCCAGTCATGATCCGTTCAGAGCTCTGCCCTTTGGTCTCACCACAGCCCCCTGGGTGTTCACCAAATGTATGGCAGTGGTCACGGCTCACCTGAGGCATCAAGGATTCCAGGTGTTTCCTTATGTAAACAACTGGCTCCTTACTGCTACTACCAGGCATCAACTCCTTCAAGCCAGGGACTATACAATCACAATTTGTGCCCAGTTAGGAATTACTATAAATTTCGAAAAATCTGCCTTGTTGCCCTGTCAATCTATTACCTATATAGGAGCAAGATCTAGATACAAAAAGTATGTCCGCAAGGCTACTGCCAGACAGGGTGGCCACGATTCTGCAGCAAGTTCATATCCTCATGCAATGCAAAAGGGTACAAGTCAGGTTGGTCCTTCAAACTCTGGGTTCTATGGCGGCGGCAATTATTCTGATATCTCTGGCCCGTTTTCACATGAGAATCCTTCAGTGGCTTCTCCTCACACAGTGGTCCTTTCAACAGCTCCCCATGTCTCACATGATCATGATTACAGAAACTTGCAAAAGACACCTTTCCTGGTGGATGGTCTCCCCACTAGTGTCTCAGGGCAGACCATTCATCCAACCCCCGGTTGCCACAGTGACCACGGATGCCTCACTGATAGGGTGGGGCATTTTCAGGGCAGGACAGTCCAAGGCACTTGGCAGCCTCACAAGTACCATCTGCACATAAATGTCTTGGAGATGAGAGCCGTGCTACTAGAGTGCAAGCAGGGCGGAACCAGGTCCTACCTCCTATGTCGAGAAGCACTCAGACTCTGGCAGTGGGCGATTTCTTCCCAACAATTTCTGATTGCGACGCACATCCCTGGGAAGTTCAATGTCATAGCGGATAGGCTCAGCAGAGCTATTCTCATGCCTCACGAGTGGTCTCTGAATCATGTAGTTGCTGATCTGATCTTCGCAAATGGGGACAGCCTTGAAGCGATCTGTTTGCAACCCCCTTCAACACCAAATGCAGCAACTATTTCTCCCTTTTACCACTTCCTGGTCACCCTCCCAGAGATGCTGTAGTCCACGATTGGCCTCAGGGACTTCTTTATGCCTTCTTGCCTTTCCCTCTTATACCCAAACTCATACAGAAAGCAATATTGTTGGGTTGCAAAATGATCCTCATTGCTCCTTACTGGCCGCAACTTTTTTGGTTTCCGTTTCTGCACCGTTACCTCCTCGAGCAGCCCTGGACCCTGGTTCCTATTCCAGACCTGCTTGATTCATCAATCAGGAGAGCTGCATCGATCTCTCCAAACACTCCAGCTCACAGCTTGGTTGATCCATTTCCAACCCTAGCCAGGCTTCCCAGCATTTCCCCGGCTGTGTGTGAAATCATGGTCTCCTCTCACAAATCAGCTACTAGGAAGATGTATGCTAGCAAATGGAAACGTTTCTTTTAATGGGCAGAGGCTAGGAACATGGATCAGCCCCAGTTCACGAGATCTTGGAGTTCCTAACTGAGCTTTTTCACTCTGGGTCCGCTTCTGCCACAATCATGGTTCAACTAGCGGCCATCTCTAACTATCATTTTGGTTTTTCTAATCTAAATATCATGTCTCATAAGCTGTGTAAAGCTTTTCTCAGAGGGACTACTCTCCTTAGGCCCCCATTGATAGACCCCCCTCCTCCTTGGGACCTTAATTTGGTACTAACCTCCTTGATTATGCCCCCCTTTGAACTGGCAGCATCCTGCTCCCTTAAGTTTCTATCTTGGAAAACTCTCTTTCTAGTAGCTATTACCTCAGCCAGACATGTCTCGGAACTTCAAGCACTAAGCGTTTGTTCTCAGTACTTAGTTTTTCACAAGGATAGGGTTGCTCTGAGAACTAATCCCTCCTTCCTACCTAAAGTCTGCTCAGAAAATCTAAACCAATCCATAGACCTTCCAGCGTTTTTCCCTAATTACACCAACAAGGCATAATACAAGTTGCACCTTTTGGATGTTCATAGACCACTGCGTTTTTACCTGCATAAAACGAAGGCTATAAGAAAGTCGGACCAACTTTTCCTTTCCTATGCTAGGGGCAAACAGGGTCTTCCAGTTTCCAAGTGACTCTGTCCAGGTGGTTGTCTCACATTATTACCTTCATCTATCAACTAAGAAACAAAGAATTGTCTACCAAACTGAAAGGTCATTCTACTAGGGCTTTGGCCACTTCTGTAGCCTTGGTCTAGGTTGCCCATGGACTCTATTTGTGCCGCTGCCACATGGGCAAATCCTCATACCTTTATTTCTCATTACAAGTTAGACATGGTCTCCAGGAGTAGAGCTAACTTTGGATCTGAAGTAGGAGATTAATTTGTCTGCAACCTGTGGGTTATGGATACGACATCGGATCCGAACCGGCATGGTTTACAAGCTATGGATCCAAGCTCTCAGCTCCTCCCCTCACCCATAATGCCCTGCTCTCCCTACATGACCTCAGATCTTGTTTGCCGCGCTGGTGACCAGATTTGTGTTCCTAAGCTCTTCAGCTAAGTGCAGTTTTCTAGTATTTACAGTGTTTAAATTTGTAATTTTATGTGAAAGTTGTGAGAAAGTTTAGGTTTCCCTATTACTTGATTATACTTTTAGTGTTTTAAATTTAATTTTTACTTTTCCCTCCCCTCGCTGGTAGTGTAGTGTGTGTTTGGGCCTGTGTGTGCTTTAGTTACTTTTGCTTTTACCCTAGTTTAAGTAACTTTTTTGTGTACTTGGGATGTCTGAACAACCCAAAGCAGTGTTTTCTAAGTGCTCCGAGTGTGGCCATAAGCTTTCCCCGGCTGATGGCCACACTCGGTGCGTTAGATGCCTTAGGGTTGAACACCTCACATGTCCTTCATGGATGCATCTGCAGTCATAACAAATGGGTTGTCCTGTCGTCAGGCAGCCCTTCAGTCGGCCGGATTCCAAAGTTTGGGTCCGGCTTCGGCTGATGTCGCACTTCACCCGACGTCATCTCTGCTGGTCTTCGGGTATAAAGGCATCAGCCGACGCCATTTTCCTCAGTCTTTCTTGCCGCGTGGCGCCCGAAGCAGAAGCTGTTCGCAAGTGCCGGTCGGTCAGATCCAGAGATTACTACTACCGAATACTACTTCGAAGACTTCTAAAAAGCTAAGTACCCTGTTGGGGACTCTTTCTTGCCTCAGCCGATGTCAGAAAAAGTCAATAACTGTTTAACTTGTGGGAAACAAATACCTCATAAAGATTTCCACTCTTACTGCCTGCCTTGCTTAGGCCCAGACCACGACGTAGCAGCCTGTTCGGCCTATGCTTCCTTCAACCGACGAACACTTAGGCGTCGGTCGGAGTTTGCTGAACAGTTTTTCGGCTCAGATTTTGCGTACATTATGCCGTCGGATCCTCCGCCTACCCAAATTGTTAAAACGCAAAGAAAAGACCGACACTTTCGGTCCGCGGTTTCGGCGAAACCACGGTTAAGCAAACGCGAGTGTCTCGGTTTCGGCGAAACCGAAAACGGTCAATCTTCAGCCGAATCCATGACTACTACTGAGGCTCCTGCTACCTTAGTTGAATCGGCCTCAGAAATTTTGCCTACAATTGTGGTTCCTAGTGATTTATCAGACCCCATCCCTTTGGATGTCTCTACCCCAGCACGTGGTGCTGCTAGGCCTCCTGCAGCCATGTCTATTAAGGCCTTTGCCAGGGCTAAAGCAGCCACATCTGTTAAATCAGTGCCTGTTAAGCCCTCCTCACACAGGCCCACTTCAAGTTCACAAATGCTTACTCTGGCAGAGGATTTAATATCCTTAATTAGGGATCCCAATCTCACCCACACAGGGCCTCTCAGCCCCAGAAAAGAGACCTAGAGCAGAGCCCCCGAGCCAGTGTCCTCTGATGATTCTGCGGATGACTCAGACATTACAGACCAGCCAGAGGCTCCTTTTTCTACTTATGAAGATTCCGATGCTGAAGAATCCATTCCAGCTGCCTCTCCACCAGAGGAATTTTCCTTTGGGGAAACCTTACATGCCATGAGAGAACAATTCCAATGGCAGGGACAAGACTTCTCAGATTCCAGAAAAAGGCTTAGGACATTTTTGCACTTACCACAACATAGGCCCTTAGCTATACCTCCTGTACTGCCTGTTGTGGATGATGCATTTAATGATGTTTGCACTGCTCCTGATTCTTTACCTCCAGCCCCTGCCAAACCAGATAGATTTTACAGGGTGCCAGACACTCATCACCACCTATACAAGGCCCCTCTTGCAGATCCTGAAACTATATCCCAGGGGCCTAAGGCAGTAGCCTCGACCTCAGCAAAAAACCCTATTCCTTCTGAAAGGGAATCCAGGTCCTTAGAGAGATGGGGAAAAAGTTTACACCTCTGCTACTCTCTCAGCTAGAGCTTTAAACTGTCAGTTTCATATGATCCAATACCAAGAGTTTATGCTTGATCAGTTAACTAAAAGCTGTCCTCTGATGACTCTTTAGATAAGAAATATGTATTAGAAATGGTGAATAACATCCAACAGGTTAGTAACCATTCTTTAAAATGTGGCTATGATGCACTGGAGGCTTCATTTAGATCAGCCATGACTGGCACAGTGATAAGAAGGCATGCATGGTTGAAAGAACAGGTCTTACGGATCATGTTAAAGCAAAGCTGTTAGATGCTCCTATGGATAAGGCCAGTCTATTTGGTACACCTGCTCAGCAAGTAATGAAGAAAATGGAAGAGAAGGCAAAATCTGTACAAACAGTTAAAGATTTCTTACAGGTTCAGCCCCCAAGGTTTAGCAGGAACTGGCCTGCCAAAAATTGGTCCTTTCCAGACTCCTCAAAATCCCAAAGAGGCAGGAATAGACGCTCTAGAGGCAGAAATCAATCCAGAGGAGGTGCCTACAGAGGACAACAGTGGCAAGGCAATAACCGAGGCACAAACACAACCACTGCCACTGCAACAGGTCAATCACAGTGACTTGGCCCTGACACCGCCTACCAGGGAGCAAATAGCAGCACCTTTAGGCGGAAAGTTAGCCTTATTTTCGAAAAATTGGCACTATATCACAAAAGACAAGTGGATTTTGCAAACCATAGACCAAGGCTACAGGTTCCACTTCCACACCTTACCAGTAAAAAGAGGAATGCCAAACTTACCTCCAAATCAAAAAACAGAAGCTCTACAGCAGATAGCGGTATTAGCAAAGATGAGAGCTGTGGAAAGAGTACCAACAACAGAACCGGGCAAAGGATTCTACTCCAGACTCTTCCTAGTACCAAGAAAAGAGAAAAGTTGGAGACCTATTCTCGACCTGTCCGTCTTAAACACATACATCATTGTCCCAAAATTCAAAATGCTGACCCTACAGCAACTTCTTCCCATGCTGGGCAAGGAGTGTTGGCTGGTAACTCTAGATCTCAAGGAGGCATACCTGCACGTCCCCATACGACCAAATTGCAGAAGATACCTCAGATTTCTTGCAGGATCAGAGCATTATCAATTCTCAGCATTGCCCTTTGGCTTATCTACTGCGCCCAGAGTATTTACAAAATGCCTGGCATCAGTAATCGCTCACTGCAGACTACAGGGAATCCAAATTTATCCATACCTGGGCGACTGCCTGTTACAAGCGGACAACAAAAGCAAGCTGACAACAGATTTACAAAGGGTCATTTGCTTACTACAAGCCCTGGGATACACAGTCAATTTACAAAAGTCAAGGCTGATACCATCCCAAACAAGAACTTTCTTGGGTGCGGAATTGGACACAGTAAAACAAATGGCATTCCTAACTGCAGAAAAACAAAAAGAACTCCCTCTTTACTTCTTGGCATTAACAAAGCAGAACAAACTAACAGCAAGAAAAGTTCTGCAGGCCTTGGGCTTCACGGCATCATGCATCATCTTGGTCCCACATGCCAGACTGCATATGAGAAAGCTACAGTGGTACCTAAAGAATTTATGGTCTCAACACAGGCACAGCTTAGAAACCGAAATCCCACTAATCCCATGCCTAAAACAGGAGTTCCTATGGTGGGCTCAAGCATGCCAGTCAAACCCAGGCTTACCCTTCCACAACTTTCAAGCAAGCCAAACCATCACAACGGACGCCTCAGACCTAGGCTGTGGGGCGCACATGTTGGACAAATGCATACAAGGATTGTGGACTCAAGACCAGCTGCACCTGCACATAAACCAAAAAGAAATGCTGGCAGTAAAACTAGCAATCCAGAAATTCAGACCATTCCTCAAAGAAGGCCATTTAATGATAAGGACAGACAACACCACAGTCATGTGGTACATCAACAAACAGGGAGGCACTCATTCATACCCCCTATGCAGAATGACTCTGGACCTTTGGAATCTGGCTCTGAGCTACAACATCCAGTTACAGGCAATAGTTGTACCGGGAAAAGAGAACACCCTAGCAGACATGTTGAGCAGAACCACCTTGGATGCTCACGAATGGATGCTACACCCGGACATCTTCAAGACCATCGCAAAGAAATGGGGAATGCCACAAATAGACCTATTCGCATCCCCACTCAATCACTAGCTCAAAAGATTCTGCACAAGGACATACCACCCACTTGCATGGAAGGTGGACTCTCTATCCTTCAGTTGGAAAGGCCTGACAGCATATGCATTTCCACCTCTTCCCCTGATGCACAAGGTACTACTGAAAATCAAAGAGGAACGTCCAAGGATAATCCTGATAGCTCCGAATTGGCCAAGACAACACTGGTATCCATTGCTGAGGAGCATGTCTCGGGAGAATGTGGTCAATACCCTGATGCCTTTGAGGGTAACTCAGAAGAACTACAACGTCATGCATGCAGACGTAAAAAGCTTGCAACTGACTGCCTGGAACATCACATAGCAGCAACTAACCCAGACCTATCCCAAAGGGTTAAAGACATTATCCTTGAAGCCCGCAGACCTTCAACAAGAAGGAACTATGCAGGAAAATGGAAAAGGTTTGTCATTTGGAGTACTGAAAGAGGAAAAGATGTGTCGAACATAGATATTGCTAACATCCTGGAGTACTTGGCAGAGCTTCTACATACAGGCCTGTCCTATTCCTCCATCAAGATACATGCATCAGCTATTTCAGCAGAATACAACTTCGATCCACCTGTCTTTTCATCCTCTACTCAGGCAGTTCCTCAGAGGGATCAAAAATGTAAAACCTCCTAGGAAACCACCATTACCAGCATGGGACTTGAACTTTGTGCTAGAAAAGTTGACACTCCCTCCGTTTGAACCAGCAGCAACAGCAGATCTGCAACACCTATCATGGAAAACTGCTTTCCTACTGGCAATTACTTCAGCAAGGAGGGTTTCGGAACTACAGGCCTTAATGGCAGTGCAACCCTTCCTAATCTTCCATCAAGATAGGGTGTCCATGAGAACTAATCCTACATTTATGCCTAAGGTGGTATCCAGAGTGTCTTTAAACCAGGCAATCCACCTACCTACCTTCTTTCCCAATCCACAGAACAGGGGGGGAAAGACTGCTGCATACCTTGGATGTACATAGGCAGTTAAGTTACTACCTGGACAGAACCAAAGGTAACAGAAAAACTGACCAGCTTTTAGTAGCCTATGCAACAGGAAGGGAAGGAAAAGCAATTTCCAAACAGACAATCTCCAAATGGATAGGAAATTGCATAAGATTCTGTTACTCCTACCATGGAAAACCAATTCCACAGAACATAAGACCTCATTCTACACGGGCTACAGCCACTACCACAGCTTTCTTACGAGGAGTGGCAACCAAGGACATTATTGAGGCGGCTACTTGGACCTCCGTGCATACATTTGCCAAGCATTATAATTTACCTCTATACTCTAGATCCCGAGCAGGGTTTGCCAGTGCTGTACTGCAAGGGATCCTAACTACACCATAATTTTTCTTCCTCCACCCCTAGTTTGGCTATGGTATTCTACCCATTTGTTATGACTGCAGATGCATCCATGAAGGACATAGTACAGTTTTGTACCTACCATAAATGTAGATGTCCGAACTGGATAGCATCTGCAGTCAGGATTACCCACCCTCCTTCCCCTCTGTGGTACTCCTAGGGTATTTACCCTCCTAATAGTTAGCTGGGGGGGAGTCTCTTATGGTGTATTTGTTTGTATATATGTACATACATGCTTATTTTTGTGTTTGCCTTCTACTTTTTTGGAAACATTGGCATTTATCCAAAATTTAGCTTTCCAAGGGGGCAACTGGCATTTGGGGCAAGAAACACTGAGGAAAATGGCGTCGGCTGATGCCTTTATACCCGAAGACCAGCAGAGATGACGTCGGGTGAAGTGCGACATCAGCCGTCGCCGGACCCAGACTTTGGAATCCGGCCGACCGAAGGGCTGCCTGACGACAGGACAACCCATTTGTTATGACTGCAGATGCTATCCAGTTCGGACATCTACATTTATGGTAGGTACAAAACTGTACTTTCTGGGTGTTCCATTTGTGCAGGGTTCAACCCCAGGGCATTGAAGGAGCGGAGGTCCGAGCTTGTCTTGGCGGGTCTTTTGCCACAGGACTCGGCTCCGGCCTCCGCTCCTTCGGGGGTAACCGTTTCTACGGTTGTCTCCTCTCCAGCTCCCCCTCCTCCTCCTGGGACTCAACCTCCCTGTAGTGGTTCGGAGGAGAGGGAAGCTAGAAAGAAGGACCGGAGGGAGAAGCACCATAAGCGGCGGGCCGAGACCTCTGTTTCGGCCCTGCCAGCCAAGCGGGCTTCTCCTCCGGCCTCCTTGTCTGCTGGCTCTCCCCCTCCTCGGCTCCGGTCTCCTGTGTGTTTTTCACTGGGACCTGAGGAGGAGGAGACCCGATCTCCGTCGAGGCTATCCAGGAGGCACTCAAGGCCTACCTCGGTAGCCTCGTCGAGATCAACCTATAGCCTGTCGGACGCTGATCTGGACCGGATGATGAGAAGGTTCATCCAGGCCCAGATGCAGATGGGAGTGCTCTTGCCCCTCTGGGGAGCTCGACCCTTTTCAAGCCAATTGCTCCTTCTCCGACCCGCTACCCGGGTTCGGAGCAGTTGGAGCCGAGCAGCTTCGAGGGGAGGGTCGGCTCCGATAGTACTTGGTACCGGATCCGACCCTGCCCTCGAGTGCCGGATCCGACCTCTCGGAGCCTGGATCCGAGCCGGATCTGGGGATCACTGCTCCTTCGGCAGTCTCTGTCGGAGCGCACTGTCCCGGATCCGAGTGCCGGCGCCGGCTCCGATCCACCTCGGATCAGAGGGGAGCCGATTGTCGGATCCTTTGGTCGAGGTCGGCTCCCTTCGCTTTTGATGTAGTGGAGAGGGCCCTGTTGAGGGTCTCGGACCCCGGCACTTGCTTCGGCTCCGTCCCGCGCTCCAACTGCACTGGGTCAGGCTTCCACCATCTGGCCCTTGGGACAGCCCGCTCCTTTGCCCCAAGCTGTTCCCCTGGAACAGGTCACTGTTCTGAGGAGTCCTCTGACAGCCCCGGAGGATGTTCCCCAAACATACGTGCAAGGAGGCACATTGACTCCCGAGTCTCTCACAGAAGACATGGATTTGGAGGAAGGGGTAGGCTCCCTAAGGTCACCCCCAGAGGATGTCTCATTTGGAGACATCATGGAAATGCTCCGCATAAGGGGGGGGGGTGGTCTGCCCCCAAGTCTTCCTCGGACGAGTACGTTGTCTTGGAGGCATTTGAAGCGGGCCCGTCTACCTCTTGGGTGTCCCCTCCTGCCGACCCCCTGGTGGACCTCATTACCACCAGGGCGTGGAAGGAACCGGACACCGTGGAGCCAATCCCAAAAAGGCCCGACCGTATTCTCAGTCCCCCGGCTGACCGTGCCCATTGGAGTAAGGGGCCTCCGGTAGATGCCATGTTGAAGTCGGCGGCCACCAAGAGGGAACTTGCTCTGGAGAGTCCCTCAGTCCATCCCCCGAGCAAGGAGTCTCGGATGATGGACCGCTTGGGGAAGCGGATGTTTAGTTCAGCGACCTTCTCGGTGAGGGTGCTGAACTATCTGGCACACGTTATTAGGATGCAGCGCGATCTTATAAAAGAATATGCTGCATCCCCTCCAGAGTCCATGTCGGAGGAGGACAAAGTGTTGCTCTCCACCCGCATGGCCACTCTCAGGTCCGTCACTAATACCTCTATGCAGCTACTGTTCCATGCTACGGAAGGTGCCGCTAGAGCCACAGGGGCATGCCTAGTTACTAGACGTCAGGCCTGGCTCCGTCATTGCGATTTCTCAGAGCCCTTGAAGGCGTCATTTGCGAACGCCCCCTTCGATGGTTCTGCCCTATTTGGCAAAACTGTTCGCGACACTTTGACCCAGAGCGAGAAGGACGGGAAGACGCTGTCTGCCGTCGGAATCCGCTTCTCTGCACCCCAGAGGCCCTATTCTAAGAACCAAAAGGGTCAGAAGAAGATGTGGTTCCGGAAGTCGCAGCAATCCCAGCCTGCTCCGGACAACCAGTCCTTCCATGGCAGAGGAGGACAGGGAGGACGCCGCCCTAGGGGCAGAGGGGCTCCTAGGAACTTTGGGTCCAGAGAACCCTTGTCTGAACGGCCCGCGCAGCAGCCCTGAGGGGTTGCCCGGCTGCTCCACTCTGGAGGCAGTCGGGGACGTTCGGAGCACCTAGCGGCATGGGAGTCCATAACATCAGACCGCTGGGTTCTCCAGATTATATCCAGAGGATACCGTATCCCCTTTCTTCACTTGCCAAAATTGAAGTCCCTCCCGACGTTCCACCCGGTCAGTGGGAGGCCGCTTTGGCAGAAATTGGCCATCTGCTAAAGAAAAGAGCCATCCAGCCCGTCCCCCCAGATCGGATCAGGGTTCTACTCCAGGTTCTTTTAGTGCCAAAAAGACGGGGATCTAAGACCAATTTTAGACCTTTCACTCTCTAACCTGGCAGTTCCCAAGGAGAAGTTCCGAATGGTCATGTTGCAGTCTATTCTCCCCCTTCTGGGAGAAAATCACTGGATGTGCTCCATAGACCTCAAGGATGCGTACTACCACATACTAATGGACAGGCGCTCCAGGAGGTTTCTCCGCTTCCGGCTGGGAGCCAGTCACTACCAATTCCGGGTCCTTCCCTTTGGTCTCACCACAGCCCCCAGGGTGTTAACCAAAGTATTAGCAGTGGTAGCGGCCCACCTGAGGCTTCAGGGGGTGCAGGTCTTTCCTTACCTGGACGACTGGCTTCTCACCGCCCCAACAAGGCATCTACTTCTCTTGGCGCGAGACTGCTTTCTCCATCTTGCTCCACTCCTGGGCATCACGATAAACACAAAAAAATCCAACCTAGCACCCACTCAGCTCATAGATTTTATAGGTGCCAGGTTAGACACGAGGAGACTGAGAGCTTTCCTCACAGCGGACAGAGTGCAAAGCCTACAGCTCCAGGTGCGGGCCATTCTCCACGCAAATTCAGTTCCACCGGAGTTGGTCCTGAGGGCCCTAGGGTCCATGGCGGCAGCAATTGCGCTTCTTCCTCTCGCCAGGTTCAATATGCGTATTCTTCAATGGACCCTCATGGTTCAGTGGTCGTATCTTGCTCTTCCTATGCATCATCCCATTGCGATCAGCAAAGCGTGCAGGCGGTCCCTCCTGTGGTGGCTACAGTCTCCAGATCTCCACTGAGGCCGCCTTTGTGCCTCTCCCTCTCGCCACGGTGACCACGGACGCCTCCGCCTCGGGTGGGGCATTTTGCAGGCCGGACGGTCCAAGGCACGTGGGACGATTCAGAGACCTTGCTGCATATCAATGTCCTAGAGATGAGAGCAGTGCTCTTAGCGTTGCTAGCACTTCAGGCCTTTCTTCCCTTGGGAACAATTGCGATTCAATCGGACAACATGTCTGTTGTCTGGTATATCAACAAACAGGGAGGAACCAGGTCTTACCCCCTTTGTCGAGAAGCCATGAGAGTGTGGGAATGGGCAATCTCCACCAACCGCTTTCTCATAGCAACGCATATTCCGGGTCGGTCCAACATCCTGGCAGACAAACTCAGTCGCACCATTCTCACCCCCTACGAGTGGTCTCTCAATACTCAGGTAGCGGAACGCATCTTCGCACAGTGGGGAACTCCTTGTTGCGATCTTTTTGCGTCTCCCTCAAACACCAAATGCGACAGTTTTTTCACCCTGATACCTCCTCCCGGAGGTTCTCCAAGAGACGCTCTGGTGCATGCTTGGCCACCCAGTCTTCTTTATGCTTATCCCCCTTTGCCTCTGATGCTCCAAGTTCTTCAGAAAGCCTCTCAGTTGGGATGCAGAATGATCCTCATTGCTCCCTTTTGGCCTCGACAGATCTGGTTCCCCTTCCTAAGGTCTCACTCAGTGAATCCTCCTTGAATTCTAGATCCCATTCCGGATCTGATTTCTCATCCATCCCATCTATCTCCTCTGAACCTGGGCAACCTCAAGCTGACCGCTTGGCTGCTCCAGTTCCACTCCTGATCTGGACTCCCAGTATTTCGTCCCCTGTTAAGGCCATCCTGGTGGCAGCTCACAAGCCATCCACTAGGAAAGTCTACCGTAGCAAGTGGAAGCGGTTCTCTTTGTGGGCGGAACGGCAAGGCCTAAACCCCTTCACAGTTCCTCTCCCTTTGGTGCTTGACTTCTTAACCACTCTTTTTAATGATGGTGCCAGCAGTTCCACGGTTAAAGTACAGCTTGCAGCAATTTCTCATTATCACATTGGTCATGACTCCGGTCCACTGATGTCTGCCAAATTGTGTAAGATTTTCCTTAAAGGTACCTTTCTTCTCAGGCCCCCTATAAAGCAAGCGGTTCCTCCCTGGGACCTTTCCTTAGTTCTTCAGGCCTTGACCGCTCCACCTTGAACCTGGCTACTGTAGATCTGAAATTCTTATCTTTCAAGACTGCCTTCTTAGCAGCCATTACTTCGGCCAAGAGAGTCTCAGAGCTATCAGCTAAACCTCCGTACTTGGTCTTTCATCAGGACCGTGTTTTCCTCAGGACCAACCCGTCCTTTCTTCCTAAGGTAGCTTCTGAAGCAAACATTAATCAATCCATTAACCTCCCTGTTTTCTTCCTCAAATATCAAAACAAGGGTGAGTACAAGCTTCACTCCTTAGACGTTCACAGGCAACTTAGATTTTATCTAAACAGGACTGCTGGTCATAGGCAATCCGACCAGTTGTTCATTTCCTTTGCTAAATTTAATTTGGGCAAGCCAATTTCCAAAGTCTCATTATCTCGCTGGATTTCACAATGTATCTTACTAGCTTATCAAGCTTCGGGAAGGCCCGCACCGGAGGGTGTACATGCCCATTCAACCCGGTCAGTCTCTACCTCGGCCGCCTTTAAGGCTAGGATTCCTCTAGATGATATTTGTGCAGCAGCCACGTGGGCTTCATGTCATACTTTTATTTCCCACTATAAGTTGGATCTTGCATTTAGAGGTAGAACATCCTTTGGCTCCGCGGTGCTCCGGAATATCCTTCCATGATGGCCGCCCAAGCTTCAGGTAGTTGGGGACTCTGTCCCACAGGTTGCAGACAAATGAATCTCCTACTTCAGATTTAGAAGTTATGTACTCACCATAACGTTCCATCTGAGTAGGTGTATTCATTTGTCTGCAACCATCCCGCCCTCCTATCCCCCTGGCCTTTCAGTTTCCTGCATATGTTGTGTTACCCTTTTCAGGGTGTTTATGCTGTTGGCAAACTCGATCTGAGGTCATGTAGGGAGAGCAGGGCATTATGGGTGAGGGGAGGAGCTGAGAGCTTGGATCCATAGCTGGTAAACCATGCCGGTTCGGATCCGATATCGGATCCATAACCCACAGGTTGCAGACAAATGAATACACCTACTCAGATGGAACGTTATGGTGAGTACATAACTTCTAATTCCACTGTTCTGAAGAGTCTGTTCCAATAAGCCACCCAGGATAGTAGGTGCTAGGGACGAGGTCCCAACAAGCAAGAAACGAAGACGAGATAGACAACTTAACATAAAGAAGTTATGTACCTACCATAACGTTCCATGTTAGTTGTCTTCATCACGCCTTCTTTCTTGCATCCCCCCCTCCATCCCCCTGTTCTATTGGACCAAGAGGAGTTTAGGTTTCACCGGCTGAGTATTTTCTGGTTTGTTTCCTCTACTGACTTGGAGAGTATAACAGGTGTGCCCAACCTGTAAGTTTGGTCAGGTTATTCTTGCTATGTCTGGGGTTGGCTATTGCAAACGAGATCTGGGTAGCTAGTGCTAGGCATCAATAGGATAAGGGGTAGCCTCAAGCTAGTAAACAGCTCTCGAGCTATAGAAAATGGTAGAGTCGGAGCTGAGAGTCTGCTCCGACCCCAACAAGCAAGAAAGAAGGCGAGATGAAGACAACTAACAAACGTTATGGTAGGTACATAACTTTTTATTGAGGCTGAGCTTGGTGCATCGTTTGGACATTATTCCTTAATTTTCTGACATAACCGAAGAAAGCATTGTGCTTTAATTTGATATCTGCACTAATCTTAAGTTCATACTCTGCTTTACATTTTATAACATTAAGTTCTTTGCTGGCATATTGCTGTATGGCCTTGAGGTAAGGGGATGGAGATTTCTTACACCTTTTCACTATTTTCCTTTGTTACACAGTTAATGCCATACTTCTACCAGAATGGTGTATTCCTGAATTTACTGCAACTATAATATTTACGACAGACTGGTATAAACTTTTATATGCAGCTATTTGTGATCCATTTGCAGGGCTTGTTCGGAATTCCTTCCGTTTTCATGTAGTTGACTTAAAATGAAAGCTCTGTCTCACATAGTGAAGACAAACCAAAAGATTAAGTCTAGCATAGATTACATTGCACTGTGGCATCTTAAAATATCGTGCATCAGTTGTGATTTTTTTCTTATGCATGCCCAGACACCACTTGAGACCATCATTCAGATCATAATTCATGGTGTTAAGCAGGAAGAATGCCACTTAATACCTTGCTGTTTAGATGGTGTAGTGTACTGTGACCTTTGTGTATGTTTATGACTTATGCATTGAGTTGTGCTGTTCTTGACCTGTTTATCGAATGTAAATGTGACAGTATGCATACGAGTCAGTGTTTTGTAATAAAATTCCTGTGCAGATATATTGAATGAGGAGTCTTTGAGAGAAATAAATTTTAATTTGTGAGAACTTGTAGAAAATTACAGAACTTGTAAATTTTTATTTAATGTTCTACTCTAGCCCTGTTATGGAGGAACCTCAAATTAAAAATAATCACAACTGTTAAAGGGAAGTGGTCGAAGCTTTCAAGATGCATGGACTGATAATTATAGCTGTATTGACAGAAATGGCAAATCATTGTCCCTATTGTGTCACGAAACAAGTGGTAAGCAGAACAAGAAATGTAAAAAGACAGTTTGAAACAAATCACTGTTTTTTGGGAAAAAGTGAGGATGAAAGGAAGGAAGGAATACATTTCTTAGCAACTACACCGCAATGATTGTCAATCATATAACTTCAATTTTTAAGAGGCCCTACGAATTTAACATCAGCAAGTTTCAGCTTTGCTCATGCCATAGCTCAGCATGGAAAGCCTCTCCGTGAAGGAGAATTTTGTAAAGAAACTCTACTAAAATGTGCACCTTTTTTGTTTCAAGATTTGCAAAATAAAGATGCTGTTAGCATATTTCTGATTTACCACTCAGCAGAAATACCATTAAAGACAGAGTGACAGTTATTTCCGATGTACAAAAACAATTAAAAGGAGACTTAAATTATTGTAAATATTTTTCTGTTTGTCTTAACAAAACTGCTGATGTCACCTTATCAGCTTGGTTAGCCATCATTGCTAGATTTTCCAGTGGTCAGACAATCAGGGAAGAACTGATAAAGCTAGAAAGAGTGCCAATAAATACATCTGGGAATGAAATGTGCATCATTGTTTTAAAACTATTCTGTGGCCTAAGCGTTGATATGCCTAAAGTTGTATGTGTGACAACAGATGGGGCACCCAGTACGGTGGGGAAAAAAGGGCGTATGTGTGAAACTGTTTATGGAAGCTATTGGGCATCCACTTATGTAGTTTCATTGCATTATCCACCAGGTGGTTTTGTGTGCCAAGACAAGATTCACAGAACTAAATGATGTAATGAGAGTTGTAATAAAAATAAATTTAATAGCTGCTCGACCCCTTCATAAGTGAATTTTCTACACTTTTGCAGAAAGTTGAATCAGCTTACAATGGACTGCTGATGCACAACAATGCGAAGTGGCTGAGCCGAGGAAAAGTCCTTGAAAGATTTATGGAGTACTATGAAGAAATTAAGTTACATCTTGAATAAAAATTTGGAGCAGTTTCTTCAGCTCTGTGATTGCACATGGGTCAGCACACTGATTTTTACAGACCTCTTGGTTCATATGAATGAACTGAACTTAGATACAACGTTTTGGCAAAAAGTATTGACATTGGATGCATGAAAGCCTTTGAAACTAAACTTCAAATTTTTAAATGAGATCTGGAGACTAAAACTTGTATTTTCCTCGACTAAAAAAATATATCAGGAGGTCAGCTCAGATGTACAAAGTGAAATGGAGCCCTTGCATATGAAGTTTCAGTGCATTTTAAACTCCATAATTGCATCAGTTTGGCAGAATATTGTCAGTTCATAAGTTTAGAACAGACAAAATAATTGGGTATCCAGATGTAGTAGTCTGCGGTACTTTGGAATTATATGCTTTCCAATGGCTAGAAGTTGAAGGATTAGAGCTGCAGTTAGACTTCCCGGCTAGTATCTGGACTCGTGTTTGTCGACCTGAGGTCTAAACTTAAGGATCTGGAAAGAAATCGCCGGAGAACTATGAGTTCTGCAAAGTTTGTTTTTCTGCATTGTTTGTGTTTTGCACTTTAAAAGTTTGTTTTTTTTCCTTGTTTAATTGTTGTAGGCTACACACTCAAGTGCGCTAGCCGATCTAAAGCATTTACTGTATTCTTGTGCCCTGTTTCTGTTGTATAAGTGAAAAAAGAAAAAACAAAAAAAAAAAATATCCATGTTTCCCGCCTTTTCTGAACTAGAATAGTCTAGTTTTCAGGTCTTGCTGAATTCTATGCTGTGTCATAGTTCATGTGTTGCCCATATCCTTACTTGGATAGGCATAAGCTTCTCTGCTCACCAGTGAGATTGGGGAGCTCTGAGCAGCCTATCTGTCCCTGGAGGAGTGGTCTCAGCCCAGTAACTAGTAGCTTATTGACTGTTTTGGGCCATTTTCTCTCTTTCAAACTCCCTGCCTTAAAACCGGCTTTAGCGTGGTTTTGCGCATTGCGCACCATTGCAAAGCGCCGTTTAAGCAGTTTTAAACTATTTCCGGCTCCACAAAGTCTGCTCTTCAATATATCCCTAGTCAGACTCTCAAAATATGCACTCAACCTTCATTCTACAGCCCAGCACTTGCTCAAATTTCTCAGTAAGCACTAAAACTTTAGCACTACACCCCCTTATACTATCCAGAAGTACAAGGCTCCCTATTCATCCACTCTGGACAATCAATAAATCAGTTCTTCAAACCTTCCAGACATGTCCAAAATGCAGTTTCAGGTATACTCTCCAGTCCAGCTGGTGAATCTGGGAGTCTTAAGGCAATGTTTCAATTGCCTTATGTACACAGACAACCCTCTCCTCCTTCCAACTAACTCAAATATATGTGAGAGATGCAACTATACAGCCAAACTGGAAGCTGAGCTCTCTCAACCCAAGACTGGCACAGTCAGTCAGGACGAGAAGGAAACCACTCGCACCACACAACCAGTCTCACAGACCAAACGCACCAGCAAACAAGACACACAAACTCGCAAAATCATACTTGGAGGCTCTAAATAAAAATTTGCCAAAGCAACAGAGACATCCAAAGCAGACATCCAAGCAACCGCTACCCCACAACAACTTTCACATATCACATACTTCACAAAGTCCATGTGCCACGCAGTCGAAGCCCCTAAGGCTAAATAACACACCTAATATACTAGTAATTGGAGACTCTATTGTCAGGCACACTGACGCCCCACTCACCAGACTGAACAAGGAGAAGGTCACTGTGAGCTGCCTGTCGGGTGCCAGGTTCCGCCACATAACACAAGCACTCAGGTCACTCCACAGCAGGTACAAATATGACTGTCCTTGTCCATGTTGGTGTGAATGACCTGAGACATACCTCCCTGGACCACATGAAGAGACATAGAGGAGCTCTCTGATCATGTAGCCCAGGCCGGTATGACCCTGAGTAGCATCTTGCCCTCACCAAGAATGATGCCACAGTATAAAGACAAAATGATCAGTTTTAACAATTGGCTAAGCTATTGGTGTCATTCAAAGGGGATCCAGTGTCTGTCAGCCTGGGATGACATGCTCGACAAGCCACGTTGCTTTGCCAGGGACGGCTTGTACCTGTCACCATTAGGCTTTCGAATACTGGCTAAGGCTCTTGCCACCCCCTTAGTGCCTTTTTTAGGCAAGGCTCAAAAGACAAACCCACCTCCATAAACAATATGAGAAACAAAAAACTAAGGGTAATGCTACTCAGTGCCAGAAGTCTAAACCTCAGGATGCACGCACTCGAGGCACTCCTCAGTATGGAGAAAATAAATTTATATCTGTGCAGTAACAGAAACCTGGTTGATGGCCCCAGAAAGCACCCCAGCACTACCAGGATTCAACTCATACCATTCTTTTCGGCCCCAGAACTCGAACCGAAATACTAAAGGCGGGGGAGTATCCATTTTCATCAAGGATACACACACCTCCAGGTTAGTGGCACTGCACGAGGCAGAGGAACCCATCCATGTGCAACTAACAGTAGGTAAAACTGCTTTTCAGTTTGTAGCCTGCTACAGATCCCCCACCTTGTCTCAGGACCCCCACTCTGCATTCCTGAGAACATTGGAGAATATGAAGGTCTCACCGAACACCATGATATTGGGGGATTTCAACTATCCAAACACTGATTGGGAAAACTACTCAAGTCCCAACTCTTTCGCCCAACGGTTCCTGAAGTTTATAAACTCAAACGACATGGAACAACTGGTCACCACTTCCACAAGAGGGGACAACATATTGAACTTGGTCATCAACAACATGGGGGCTCAATGTTCCACACCAGAGGTAAACCCTTCATTGGTAAGATCAGACCATAAACTAATCACAGTGGACATCCACATCCTGACCCCACCCCCAGCCAAGGAAACCACTGTGAAAAATTTCTCAAAAGCAAACTTCACACTTCTCCAGACAGAGGTGGAATGTTTCAAAGCCCCCAGGCAAATGGAAAATGCTACCCAAACCGCAGAATCCTTAACAAATGCACTTTATGAGCACCTACAGGAATGCATGGATCATGCCATTCCAAGTAAAACTAAAACTCACTCTTCCAAAAATAGGAGACCAGTTTGGTGGACCCCGGCCATAAATAAGCTATACAACAGGACGACGAAACTATTACATAAGGCAAAATCCCAAAAAGGGAAGGCATCCCTGATCAGTACTAGCAAGTGACTCTGATCCCTCATAAAATCATCAAAGGCTAGCTTTGAAAGAAAAATCGCTAAAGACTCTAAAGATAATCACAAGGCGTTCTTTAGCTATGTCAGGAATCTGGGTGGCAACTCCCAGATCTGTTTTGAGCTGGTGCAAAATGGCACAAAATACACTGAACCCACTGACATTGCCAACATCCTGGCGGACAGGTTCAGTGCAAACTTTACCCCCCCTTCTCCCCCAAAAGAGCCAGTGTCTATGCCAGAAGAATGCAGTCCCCCAGACATCACAGACACACAGGTGAAAGCAGCCCTCTCCAAGTTTAAAAAAACACAGCATCAGTGGGACTGGATGGTATCCCGGGCAGCGTCTTACAGGAGCTCCAAAATGAACTAAACCCTCACATAAATTCACTATTCCAACTCAGCCTTACCGCAGGTTATGTACCCAAAGAATGGCGTACAGCAGCAGTGATCCCGCTCCACAAAGGTGGCGCCACAACAGATCCTGGAAACTATCGCCCTATAAGCCTGACTAGCCTGGTCTGCAAGGCTATGGAACGCATCATCATGGATCTCATAAACAAAGACATTGGGAACCTCCAAACACTTTACCCTACCCAATCCGGCTTTGTTAAAGGCAGATGTTACCTCTTAAACCTAGGTGACTTCTTCGAAATAGTAACCAAAGCCAGAGATGGGGGAAAGGTAGTCCACACAGCTTACCTCGATCTTGCAAAGGCCTTTGACACAATACCCCAATCTGGCATCATAAATAAGCATACCAGCTTAAATATTAACCCGTATGTCACAAGATGGGTTGCAAACTGGCACAGGGATATAACTCTCATGGTCAGAATCGCGGGTGCCATGTCAGACTCTAAACTGGTTACAAGTGGCGGCCCACAGGGCTCAGTCCTAGGACCCATCTTGTTCTGTATATACTTCTCTGAGGTACAGGCAAACACGGGAGGACTCTGGCTTACCAAGTTCGCAGATGATTGCAAACTGTTAGCCATAATAGACTCACCAGCTGACACGAGCATTCTCCAGAAGGGCCTTACGGAGACGGATACCTGGTGTCAGAACCATGGCCTCAAGCTAAATGCCAAAAAGTGCATAGTCATCCCCTTTGGGGAAAAAGTGCCCACAAACTACCACATAGGAGGTAAATCACTTAGTACGGAAGAAGTAATTGGGGATCTGGGGACCCAAGTAGATAGTAACCTCTCCTTTGACAATCACATTGCCAGAGTGATTAGAAAACCTTCTATATAGGTCACCTAATCACAAAAGGGTTCACATCTAGATCGAGAGGTCATTGTGCCACTCTACTCATCATGCCCATAGTTGAGTACAGTGCCCCATTTGGGATGTACCTTACCTGACACCTGCAACAGCTGGAGAGACCTCAAAAATACCTCACCAAGAGGATCAAGGGCCTCAAACAGATGTACTACGCAGCTCGACTAAAGAAACTCGAGCCCTACTCAGTTGCTTTACCGCCTGCTCAGAGGCGATCTCTGACATTCAAGGCCATGTCTAACCCGGAATTGTTGGACATGCTCTACCTCAAGAAAACCAAATCCATTAGAGCTACATGCTCCAGGGATTTAAAACTTAACACAATAAATAGGACATGCTGGAGGGATAGAATCATATCCCAAAGGCTTCCCTCGCTCTGGAATAGAATCCCAGTCCATGTTAGGCAGAGCCCCTCGCTGCAGGAATGCATGGATCGTGCCATCCCAAGTAAAACTAAAACTCACTCCTCCAAAAATAGGAGGCCTTACCCAATCCTCTCTTCAAGGAGAAGGTTACTGTCAGCTGCCTGTCTGGTGCCAGGATCCGCCACATTACCCACGCACTCGGGTCACTCCACAACAAGTACAAATGTGACTATCATTGTCCATGTTGGTGTGAACAACCTGAGATGTACCTCCCTGGACTACATGAAAAGAGACATGGAAGAGCTCTCAGATCTTGTAGCCCAGGCAGGTATGACCCTAGCCCTGAGTAGCATTCTGCCATCACCCAGAATGATGCCGCAGTACAAGGACAAAATGATTGACTTCAATTGGCTAAGCTTCTGGTGCCATTCTAAAGGGATCCAGTATGTCTGCCTGGGATGACATGGTCGACCGACCACGATGCTTTGCCAGAGAAGGCCTGCACCTGTCACCCCTGGAATTCCGGATACTGTCTAAGACTCTTGCTGCCTCTATAGTGCCTTTTCTAGGCAAGGTTCAAATGACAAATTCACCACCGTAACAGGAACAGGCAAGCAAAAACTGAGGGTGATGCTACTCAATGCCAGAAGTCTAAATCTCAAAATGCACTCATTCGAGGCACAACTTAAAATGGAGAACATCGATATCTGTGCAGTGACTGAGACCTGGTTCAAGGCTCCAGAGAGTACCCCTGCACTACCAGGCTATAACTCGTACCACACTTTTTGGCCATGTAACCTGGGCCGGAACACCAAAGGCGGAGGTGTATCCATATTCATTAAGGATATCCACACGTCCAGGCTAGTTGCTCAGCATAATGCAGCCGAGGTTATCCAAGTGCAACTAACTCTGTGCAAAACTGCAATCCAAATTGTAGCTTGCTACAGATCACGCACTATGCCCCAGAATTCCCACTCCTCTTTTCTTGATGTACTGGAAAATATTAGGGTTCAACCAAACACCCTAATAATGGGCGATTTCAACTACCCCACCATTAACTGGGAAAACTACTCGTGTACCAACTCCTTCACTCAACGCTTTCTGGAATTCATCAACTCCAATGCCCTGGATCAACTTATCCACACCCCCATCAGGGTCAACAATATCCTAGATCTAGTCCTTACCAGTATGAGTGACCGGTGTTCCACACCTGAAGTCAATGCCTCATTGGTCCGATCTGACCATAAGCTAATTACCCTAGATATCCACATCCTGCCTTCACCCCCCCCCCCCTTTTAAGGAAACCATGGTAAAAAAATTTCTCCAAAACCAACTTCATGCTTCTTAAGACAGAAGTGGTGAACTTCATAACACCCATGCAGATGGACAGTACAGTTACGACTACTGAATCCTATACAATTGCACTTTATAAGCACTTAATATGAGTACAGGGATCATGCTATCCCAAACAGAACCAAGACGCTATCCTCCAAAAAAACAAAAAGCCAATCTGGTGGTCCCCTGCCATAAACAAACTACAACAGAAGGAAGAAACTCTTGCAAAAGAGAGTAAAATCCCACGAGTGGAGGAGTGCCCTGGTCAGCCTCAGTAAGAAGCTGCGACCCCTGATAAAATCCTCCAAAGCTAATTACAAAAACAAAATTGCCACTGATTCTAAAGACAACCACAAAGCATTCTATAGCTATGTCAAGAAACTGAATGGCAACACTCAGATCTGCTCTGAGTTACAGCACAATGGCACTAAATATACAAAGCCAACTGATATTGCCAACATCCTGGCAGATAGGTTCAGTGCTAACTTTACCCCCCTCTCACACCCTAAAAAGCCCATCTCTATACCGGAAGAATGCAAAGTTCCTGTAATCACGGCTGCACAGGTAAAAACCACATTCTCCAAAGCCAAGAACACAGCATCTATGGGACCAGACAACATCCCAGGCTGCGTTCTACACGAACTACAGAACGAACTGGCATCCCACCTAAGTACCATGTCCAATCATAGCCTCACCTCAGGCTTTGTGCCTACTGAATGGTGCACAGCAACGGTTATCCCACTCCACAAGGGGGGAGCCACCCCGGACCCCGGGAACTACCGCCCCATTAGCCTGACGAGCCTGTTCTGCAAGGCCATGGAACATATCATCATGGAACTTATAAACAAAGACATTGGTAATTTCCAAACTCTGGATCCCACCCAGTTCGGGTTTGTTAAAGGCAGATCATGTCTCCTAAACCTGATGGACTTCTTTGAAGCAGTCACCAAAGCCGTAGACAAGGGTAAGGCGGTTCACACAGCCTATCTAGATCTTGCCAAGGCTTTTGACACCATCCCCCACTCTGGAATTATAGATAAACTCACTAAACTAGGTATAAATCCCTGTGTCACAAGATGGGTTGCCAACTGGCTCACTGACAGAACCCACACTGTGAAAGTAGCAGACTCCAAATCTGACTTCAGACCAGTGACAAGTGGAGTACCACAGGGTCCAGTACTGGGTCCTCTCCTGTTTGATGTCTACTTCTCTGAAGTACAGGCTAACATAGAAGGTGTTTGGCTAACGAAGTTCACAGATGACTGCAAACTAGGAGCCATAATCGAAACTCCTAACTATGTGGACATCCTACAAAAGGGCCTCACAGAGACAGATGCCTGGTGTCAAAGCCATGGCCTCAAGCTCCATGCCAAAAAGTGCATTGTCATCCCCTTTGGTAAAAACTCTGTACCCATGAACTACAACATAGGCGGTAGTATACTTAACACCAAAAGTGTGATAAGAGACCGTGGGACACAGGTGGACAGTAGTCTCTCTTTTGATAATCACATCGCCACAGTAGTCAGGAAATCCTTCTGCGTGGCACATCTCATCACAAAAGGTTTCTTATCCAGAAAGAGGTCATTGTTCCCCTCTACTCATCACTCATTAGATCCATTATATAGAGTACAACGTCCCTTTTGGTATGTACCTCACATGACCTCTACAACAACTGGAAATGCTGTAGAAATACCTCACAGCGAGGATTACACGCCTCAAACAAATGCCGTATGCAGACAGTCACAAAAAACTCCAGCTTTACTCCGTCGCATATCGCCTACTCAGAGGTGATTTCTGCCTAACATGCAAAGCTTTGTCAAACCCAGAGCTGTTGGACATGCTCCACTTAAAGAACTCCCAATCCCTCCGAGCTACACTCTCTAGGGACCTAAACCTTGTCACCACAATAAACGGAACATGCTGGAGGGATAGATTCCTGTCCCAGAGACTTCCCATACTCTGGAATAAACTACCTATCTATATCAAACAAAGTTCCTCATTAGCACTCCAAGAAAAATCTTGATGATTGGATGGGAAATAGGAAATTCACCCTGGAAGATCACCCCTGTGGCTCTGCTTGACAGTGTCACATTAAAATAATTTTCTTGGGTGGCAAAAGCCAGGGTACTTTTTTGGCTGGGCTTGTATAGGTCCCAGGGCCAATAGCCTAGTACCTACCTATGAACCCTCTTCAAGAGAAATCTTGAGTGGATGGGAAATTGTAAATTTACTCCCGGAATCACTTCTATGGCCCTGCTGGACAGAGGCTCAGGAATCTAGTATAAAAGGGAGGCGAAAGCCAATACATTCTGGCTATGCTTATAAATGCCCTAGGGCAGATAGCCTAGTACCTACCTATGAAGAGTGCCCCAATGAACAAGGAGGTTTGAATGCTTTGAACCGAATGCAGGAAACTTTTAGCACCCTTAAAAATCTAGCAATGGCTTTACTCAATTTTTTTCCTCTACATACTTTTGCAAAACCGTATTGTCAGCATTAAACAACATTAAAACCAACTGACAGATGACGTTAGTGATGCTTGTTTGGGCTTGAAGTGCACAAAGTGCCTACCTTTAGTTTCAGACGTGTCCATGAAAACTCAACAATAAAAAAGTCATTAATTGATATAAAGTCTAAAGCAATGTGTTCCATATTTTTTCAGTTCAATTCAAAATTACTTTTAAAAGTAGGGTAATTTGTTAGTGCACTATTTTAAGCCCAATTATCAATACTGAAATCATTTTCTGTATTGTAAGTCACTGATGTTTTATAATACCATACGTGATTGGGCTGTATTTTTTTTTTTTTAAATGAGTATGTAAACTTTTAAAGAAGTGATGTTATGTCGTCCTATCTGGCCATAATTCTTGCTGGATGGGTTCGGAGCCGATTCTCTGCTCCGACTCTGTCGATACTAAAGCTCGAGAGCTTTTACTGGCTTGAGGCTAGCCCCTATCCCATGGTGCCTTACGGCATTTCCCAAAATCTCGTTTGCTGCAAAAGCTTTGAGGGTTTTCTCCTTACTGGCTCGTTGGCTAAGTAGATTTTTTGATGAATCTTATTTCTTGTCCTTTTTCTTCACTTTCTACCTTTAATAGTTGTTAGTGGTTACCTGTGTTTGCTGTTGAGTGCTTGATCCTCTATTCCACTCTTTTAGGATTGTTTCTACCTTTAATAGTTGTTAGTGGTTACCTGTGTTTGCTGTTGAGTGCTTGATCCTCTATTCCACTCTTTTAGGATTGTACGGCCCGTTTTAGAGGGCCATAGTTGCCTGTTTAAATTAGAGGGCCTTTCCTCCCTGTGTGGTAGCCCTTCTTCACTTTTTTTTTTTTTTTTTTTTTTTTTTTTTTTTAAAAGACAGTGTTAATTGAAAATTGTTGTTAGCCTTGTTTTTTCTTTGTCAGTATGTCAAAAGAGAAAGACAACATAAGGGACATCACCCTTTGGGATTCAAAAAATGTGACAAATGTTCGCAAAAAATGTCATTGACAGTCACACTAGCTGTGTGTGCTGTCTGGGAGAGGCTCACTTACAAGAACCCTGTACTTTTTGCCATGCCGTCAGTACTAGGGCTCTTAAGAGGAAACGTAAATTAATAGGCGTCTTACGACCTGTTCCTTCCAGGAGCAGCTGGAACTTGGTCAGGTTTCAAAACGGTGAAGAGAATATCTTCGGTTCCAGCTTCGGAGCAGTCGAAAAAGTCTGACAACAGAGCCAAGGAGTTCTAGCTCTGATTCAGCTTCTGTCTCGGTGCCGTCTGTTTCTTTGGTGCCGAGGCAACCTTCGGTATCGAGAGACACTCCTATTGTCGACCCTGTTTCACCAACGTTGAAGTTTCCTATTTTAGAAAGGGGGAGATCTCCTTCTGTCTCCACCCGTTCCTCCAGGACACTTTCAGATGAGGACATTGAGCATGTGGTGAAGAGGTTGCTCTGTGATCCGACTCTGGCTAAAAAGTTCTCTTCCGGACCCAAAGGCTCCGGAGTCATCCCTTCTACAAACTACTGCTCCTGCTCCGACTGCTTCACTCTTGGAGCCAAACACTTCCGGATCTTCTGTGTTGGATCCTTCGGTTCTGAGAATTTTTCCTGGAACCGATAACTCTATCCTCTGCGGCTCAGCCTGGAGCCGAGGGATCTGGGAGCCAACACTCTTGAGTTGACTCCGAGAGGGATAGTTACCACGTTTTTTTTTTCTTTGGAACCGACCCTCCCTCAATGCTTTGGCTCGACTGAGCTCTGTTCCCACATCTGCTTCGGAGCCTGTCTCTCCTGCTCGGAGCCTACCTTCCGTCTCAGAAAGAAGGTAGTCTTCGGAGTGGGGTGGAAAGGCCTTCGAAGCAATAGAGAAAGCTTTGTCCAGTGCCAAAGCCCTGCCTTTGGACCCGATGTACCACCAGCAGCTGGCAGCAACCTTTTCTCTCCTGCCCACCCCTTCAGCATAGGGAACCAGAGACTCAAGCAGCCCCCATTGGAGGTGTCCCCTCTTCCGAGACCTCCCCAGATTATCCCAGTAGGGAGCTTCCTCAGAAGAGACTTTGTAAGAGGAAGCACATTGACTCACCTGAGTCTGTCATGTCAGACACTGATTTGGATGAGTCAGAAGGGTCCCCTAGATCCCCCTCTGAGGGATCTCTTTTTCTGACATCCTTGAAATCATTTGAAGGGTGATTGGAAGACCTCTAGCCCTACTGAGGATTAATCAGTAGAGGCCTTTGATTCCCGACCTTCCACCTCCTGGGTGACACCGCCTTATGACCAGCTCCTGGGGGTCATATCCCGGAAAGCCTGGACCTTCCCAGACAGTGGAGCCTGTCTCGAGGAGGCCAAACAAATTTGACTGCTCCGGAAGATAAGCTTTCTCTTTCTAAGAGAGTTCCTGTTGATGCTATAGTGGTAGCAGCGGCCACGAAGGAGGAGATGTCCGAGACATCTTCTAATATCCATCCTCCTAATAAGGAGTCCAGGATGATGGATAGGTATGGGAAAGTACGTTCTCTTCCATGGCATTTACCTTAAGATCGCTGAATTACGTGTCCCATTTTACTAGACTTCAAAGGGATCTCCTGAAGGAGTTGGGAGACACCCTTCAGGGGTTCAGTAGCTTCGGGATCCACGGATAAGGTATCTGCACAGCTCTCCCCCCTTACATCTATTGCCAACTCCTCCATGAGGCTGATTTCTTATGCAACAGAAGGAGCGAGCAGGGTAGCCACAGCAGGAATTTCTCTTAGGAGACATTCTTGGATGTGTCTATGTAACTTCACGGAATCCTTTGTCTTTACCAATGTTCCCTTTGATTGTTCAGCTCTTTTTGGACCGCAGGTAAAAGACTTTGACCAGGTGCAAGCAGGAAGGGAAAACCTTATCTGCTGTCAGAGTCCATTTCTCGCTTCCTTCTAGACCCTATCCCAAGGGTCAAACAGGAGGGAAAATGTGGTTCCATAAATCCCAAAAAGGTTTCCCTCCAACACAAGGTCATCCCTCCCTTAGATCAGAGGGGGAGGATATAACGGAAGCCACCGCCCTCACGGCAGAGCAGGTCTGCAACATCGGGGAAATAGAGATACTTTCTCTGATCATCCCTTCCATCGCCCCTGAGGGGTTGCCCAACTGTCTGTCTCTGGAGGCAGTTAGGAGTCGCCTTTCACTGTACCCAAGCGCCTGGCTACAAATTTCCCCAAGATCGTTTGGTACAAACCGAATATCCAGAGGTTACCTTATTCTCTTTGTTTCCGATCTACCAGTAAACCAGTCTCTACCAGACGTGCCACCCATTAAGTTGGACTGTGCAACATCAGAGGTCATCTCGTTGCTGCAAAAGTCATCCAAGAAATCCCCACAGAGCAAATAGAATCCAGAGCTTACGATTCTTTCTAGTTCCAAAAAAAGACAAGGGACTGGAGATCAATTCTAGATATCAGCAAACTCAAGTCTGTAAAGAAATCGAAGTTTCGAATGATTGCTCTGCAGTCGATATTTCCCTTCATCGGGAAAGACAATTGGATGTGCTCAATAGATCTTCAGGACGCGTACTACCACATCAAAATGGACAGGAGATCCAGAAGACATCTTCACTTTTGGCTGAGAGCCAGTCATTTTCAGTTTTGAACACTGTCTTTTGGCCTCATTACATCCCCCAGAGTGTTCACCAAATGCATGGCAGTGGTAACAGCTAACCTGAGATGTCAAGGATTCCAGGTGTTTCTGTACCTAGATGACTAGCTCCTCACTGCTACCACCATGCACCAGCTAATCAGAACCAGGGACGAGACTCTATCCTTGTGTGCCAGATTAGGCATTACAATAAACCGAAAAAAAAAATCAGCCTTATCTGCATCGCAGCACATTGTATTCTTAGGCTCAGAGATAGACTCAACCACCATGACAGCAAAACTGACACTAGAAAAGATAGAATCGTTACACGACCAAGTCAGATTCGTGCTGAAGAGAGACGAAGTACAGGTCAGGATAGTCCATCAGTTCCTAGAGACTATGGCTTCCACCATTCTTAGTTCCCCTAGCCCGTCTGCACATGAGGGTACTTCAGTGGCTACTATTTACCCAGTTGTCAATGCAGGATCTCCCTGTCTCACCAAATACTCATCACAGACTCCTGCAAGAAGGATCTAACATGGTGGTTAGATACGGATCAACTTCATCTAGGTCACCCTCTTGCTCCCCCTCAAGAAAATGCAGTCTTGACCACGGATACCTCCCAGATGGGGTGTGGTGGGGGGTGGGGCATTATCTGGGAATGACCGTCCAAGGTACTTGGCAGGATCACGAGAACCACTTGCACATAAATGTTCTGGAGATGACAGCGGTGCCATATGAGTTGCAAGCACTTCACAGTTCTCGTCCCACTGGGACTATTGCGATTGTCAGACGCCATGTCTGTAGTGTGGTACATAAACAAGCAAGGGGGAGCCAAATCTTGCCCCACTTTGTTGAGAGGCTTTAAGAGTATGGAAATGGGTGATGGACTTTCATTGTTTTTTGGTAGCAATACATATCCCGGGGAAGTTCAGTGTGATAGCAGACAAACTCAGTCACACAATTCTGATGCCTCACGAGTGGTCCCTGAATTCAGAAGTTGCGGAAGAGATTTTTCGCAAATGGGGCCAGCTTTGCTGCAACCTATTCACCATGTACATGAACATCAAATGCAACAGCTACATGTTAAGTTGTCTATCTCACCTTCATTCTTGCTGGATGGGTTCGGAGCCGATCCTCTGCTCCGACTCGGCCAATACTAAAGCTCGAGAGCTAATTCCACCGGCTCGAGGCTCCCCCATATCCCACAATGCTAGGCGGCAACTCCCCAGATCTCGTTTGCCGCTTAGCTGACGAGGTGCTTTTCCAACCGGCTCTGCAGGTTAGTTAAATTTCTAAAGTTTCTAGTAAACTTAGACCCCCTTTAAGTTAGTTTTTCGATAGTAATTAGTTAGTTACTTAGTTTGTTAGCACTCCCTTACAATTATCTTCCCTTTCCAAAAATTTTTTCCAAGGGTTATTTCCCTTAGGCCTTAGGCCCCTTCCCACCCCTCCTAGTAGTTAGAGTGAGTGTGTTTTTTTTCTGTCAGGATCTTTGTTAAATTTAGTTAGTTTAATTTAATTTTTAGTGTAATCTGTGTGTTTGTGTGAGTGATTGCACTAGTGTTGTCTCTTTAGATATGTCTAAAGAATCGAAGGTCTCAGGCTTTAAGAAGTGTGACTCGTGCTGTCAGAAGATGTCTCTGACAGACTGTCACACTTCTTGTGTGTATTGCCTGGGACCTTTACACCTGCAGGACTCTTGTGCTGTCTGTCACGGTTTCAGCCCTAGAGTCCTGCAAGAACGTAAAAACAAATTAATCTTAAGGGACTTATTGAAGCCCGAGGATCCCCTGACCCAGTCTCTGTCGGGGAAACCTTCTAAGCCCTCCAGGCAGTCGGCTCCAGTGTCTGAGCCGTCCTCCGGAGGTTCAAAGACCGTTCATATGGTTCAAACATCGGCTCCGGCCGGAGCCGATGATTCTAGACCTGCCACACACACTGTGTCCTCTGCTCCGGCTGGAGCCGAGACGGACAAGTCGAAGTCAGTTCCGATACCCTTGTCTGAACCGACTACTAGAAAGAGATCCAGGTCTCCTATCGGCTTCGTTCATTCGGCTCCAGCGTCACCGCTCTTGTCTGAACGGAGCCATAGGTCACACTCCTCTAGGTCCTCCAGACTTTCGGACTATGATTTGCAGAGGGTGGTGAGTAGACTTCTTAAGTCCGAGGCACTGGCCCAGATGTTACACAGCCCGACTCAACAGTCGATGGCTACCCCTGTTCCATTAGATATTCCTCCTCCGACTGTCGAGCCGGTGCTGCTCGGAGCCGAGACTGTGGGAGCGTCGGAACCAATACCTTTCCTTTCGACGCCGTAGTCTGCTCCGATTTCCTCCTTGAAGGGATCTCGGTGCCAGACTTCCCTCGTCGGCTCCTAGAGGGCGAGTGGCTTCGGACCCTTGTCCGACCCCGCTCTCCCTCTCGGTGCTTCGGTGCTGGTTAGTTCAGCTCCGACATCTGCTTCGGAGCCATCCTTGTCGGTGCCGGGGGAGGTTTTTGGCTCTTTGGAGCGGAGACCTTTGGCCCTGCCTGACAGGAGTGCCTTTGAGGTCATGCGGAGCATGTTAGAACCTGGTTCTACTCCACAGTCGGCTCCATCAGTCCCTCCCTCCACAGTGCCTGCGGTGATTTCTTCTCAACCCCTTGCTTCGGACCGTAGAGAATCTGCGCCTCAAGTATCCCCACTGGGAATTTCCTCCTCTTCCGAGGCCTCTCCTGACCTTGCAGGAAAACCCCCTAGGAAGAAACAGTGCAAGAGGAAGCACATTGACTCCCCTGAGTCTGTCACCTCTGACACTGATTTGGAGGATACTGAGGGTTCCCCTCGTTTCCACTCTGAAGATGTCTCCTTTGCAGACATACTAGAAATCTTAAGACAGAGGGGGAATTGGCCAGCGCTTAACCCTTCAGAGGACGAATCAGTGTACATTGAGGCGTTTGGTTCTTGACCTTCCACCTCCTGGGTGTCCCCTCCCTTTGACCCCCTCATGGAAGTGGTGGCGAGGAAGGCTTGGGCGGCTCCTGACTTGGTGGAACCCACCCCTAGGAGGCCAGCCAAATTTATCACTGCCCCCAAAGACAAGGAGTTTTTGTCCAAAGGTGTGTCTGTGGATGCCATGGTGGTGGCTGCAGCCACCAAGAAGGAACTAGCGGATCCTTCAGTACCTGTTCATCCTCCTAATAAGGAATCTAGGACCATGGACAGGTACGGTAAGCAGATGTTCTCATCAGCGACCTTTTCTATGCGTTCGCTGAATTACCTGTCATTTCACTAGTCTCCAAAGGGACTTGCTCAAGGATATGAGTGAAGTGTTGAAGGACCCATCAGCTGTGAGGTTTCAAGATAGGATGAACTCCCAGCTGGCTACCCTTAACTCAGTAGTTAACTCCTCCATGCGCCTGATTTCGTATGTGGCTGATGGAGCGAGCAGGGCCGCAGGTACAGGGGGTGGCCTTAGGCTGCCATGCCTGGATGCGGCTATGTAGCTTTGCGGACCCTTTCAAGGCGTCCTTCACTAACTCCCCTTTCGATGGATCATCTCTCTTTGGTCCACAAGTGAAGGATACTCTGACAAGGTGCGAGGTAGAAGGTAAGACTCTTTCTGCCATAGGAGTCCGTTTTTCTACCCCTTCTAGACCTTACCCCAAGGGTCAGAAGGGGGGGGGAGATGTGGTTCCGCAAACAACCTCAGGGAGTCTTACCGGATGCACAGAGTCGTTTCCCCTTGAGGCAGAGGGGGGATCAATAATAATAATAGACGCCGTCCTAGAGGCAGAGGGGGCCCGCAGATTCAGGGTAGTCGAGAAACCTTCTCTGACAAAACCTTTCAGCACCCCTGAGGGGCTTGCCCGACTGTCCACCTTCGGAGGCAGTCGGGGGAAGATTATCTCTGTACCCAGAAGCCTGGCTTTCCCTTACTCAAGACAAGTGGGTACAGTCTATCATATCCAAAGGCTACAGAATTCCATTCATTCACATCCCAAAACAATCCAGAAACTCCCTTCCAGACGTTCCACCCAGTCAAAGGGAGCAAGCAGCACTAGAAATTTCAAAGCTGCTAGCAAAAAGAGCCATTCAACCAGTTCCAGCAGACCAACAAGGATCCGGAATCTACTCCAAATTCTTTTTGGTTCCAAAGAAGACAGGGGACTGGAGACCCATTTTGGATCTCAGCAACTTGAACAAGTTTGTCAAGAAAACAAAATTTCGGATGGTCACACTGCAGTCCATCCTGCTCTTTCTGGGTCAGGACAACTGGCTGTGCTGCATAGATCTCCAGGATGCCTACTATCACATCAAGATGAACAGACGATCCAGGAGATTTCTCCGCTTCAGGCTAGGAGCCAGTCATTTTCAGTTCAGGGCCCTGCCCTTTGGTCTCACTACAGCCCCCCGAGTGTTCACCAAATGCATGGCAGTGGTCGCCGCTCATTTGAGGGGCCAGGGATTCCAGGTGTTTCCGTACTTAGACGACTGGCTCCTGACTGCCACCACCAGGCATTTACTTCTCTTAGCCAGAGACTACACTTTACGAACCTGTCAGACTCTAGGCATCTCTGTAAATTATGAAAAGTCTGTCTTGTCGCCTTGTCAGTCTATTACCTTTATAGGTGCAAGATTAGACACAGTCTGTCAGCCATACTCACGGAACAAAGAGTAGCAGACATTCACAAGCAGGTGTTTCTTCTATTACGACACAACAGGGTCAAGGTCAGACTGGTGTTGAAAGTCCTAGGGGTTATGGTGGCGGCTATTCCTCTCCTCCCCTTAGCCCGCTTCCACATGAGGATTCTTCAGTGGATGCTTTTCACTCAGTGGTCTTTTCAACTTCTGCCAATGTTCCACACTATCAGCATAACTCAGTCATGCAGGAATCATCTTTCCTGGTGGGTCACATCTTCCCAACTTCTGCTAGGGAGACCTTTCATTCCCCCGCCCCCGGCTGCAACTCTGACAACGGACGCCTCCCTGGTCAGATGGGGGGGCGCATTACCAGGGCAGGACAGTCGAGGGCACGTGGCAGCCGATCGAGTGCCACTTGCACATAAATGTTCTAGAGATGAGAGCAGTGCTTTTAGCGTTGCAAGCCCTTCAGGACTCTCTTCCCAAGGGAACTATAGCAATTCAGACGGACAATATTTCCGTAGTGTGGTACATCAACAAGCAAGGCGGGACCAAATCTTACCCCTTATGTCGAGAAGCACTCAGACTGTGGCAATGGGCGATCTCTTCTCAGCGCTTCCTGATAGCAACGAACATTCCCGGCAAGTCCAATGTGATAGACAGATTGAGCAGAGCAATTCTCATGCCTCACGAGTAGTCTCTGAAGAAATCAGTGTTGGAAGAAGTTTTTCGAACTTGGGGCCAACCTTGCTGCGATCTTTTTGCCACTCCCCAAAACAGCAAGTGTCCCGATTTCTTCACCCTCTTTCCCCTACCAGGTCATCCCATCAGAGACGCTCTAGTTCACGATTGGCCTCCGGGACTCCTGTATGCCTTTCCCCCCTTCCCACTGATACCTTAGCTGATTTGGAAAGCCATCGCTCTGAAGGCCTCAATGATCCTCATTGCCCCTTATTGGCCTCGACAGGTTTGGTTTCCCTTTCTTCACCGTTACCTTTTGGTGCAACCATGGCATCTGGACCCAGTTCCAGATCTCTTGACCCATCAATCGGGTCAGCTGCACCAATCCCTTTCTTCTCTGAACCTCACAGCGTGGTTCCTCCAATTCCAACCTTAGCCAGGCTTCCCTTAATATCTCACTCAGAGATATTTTGATAGCTTCTCATAAGTCTTCTACCCGGAAGATTTATAGCAGCAAATGGAAACGTTTCTCCTCCTGGGCAGCGTCCAGGGAAATAGATCCGTTTACTACACCTATTCAGTCCATTCTGGATTTCCTAGCTGAACTTTTCGAAGCAGGCTCTTCTTCTTCTACTATTAGGGTTCAATTGGCGGCTATATCTAATTTTCATGTGGGTGTGTCAGAGTCTGCTATTATGTCTCACAAACTCTGTAAAGCCTTTTTGAAAGGAGTCTTTCTTCTTAAGCCCCCTATCAAGGATCCACCTCCTCCATGGGATCTGAACTTGGTTCTAGCATCATTGATTCTACCCCCCTTTGAACCTGCGGCTTCATGTTCTATGAAGTTGTTGTCTTGGAAAACGTTTTCTCTAATGGCCATCACTTCAGCTAGAAGGGTATCGGAACTCCATGCTCTATGCTGTCGTCCCCCGTATTTACTTTTTCACAAAGATAGAGTATCCTTGCGTACCAATCCATCCTTTTTGCCCAAAGTGTCCTCTCAAGCAAATCTGAATCAAACTATTGATCTCCCAGTTTTTTTCCCCAACTATGACAACAGATCAGAACAGAAACTGCACTGTTTAGATGTTCATCGCCAACTTAGGTATTATTTAGACAGGACTAAACAGTTTAGAAAATCAGACCAACTGTTTATTTCATATGCGGAAGGCAGGATGGGCCTTCCAGTCACTAAAGTGTCACTTTCTAGATGGCTTACTTCTACGATTACCTTTATTTATGAGATCAGGCACCAACAATTGCCCTCGAAGCCTAGAGCTCACTCTACTAGGGCCTTAGCCACATCCATAGCTTTTCAGGATAGGCTTCCTATTGATTTTATTTGCTCAGCAGCCACCTGGGCTTCCCCTCATACCTTCATTTCTCATTACAAGTTGGACATAGCCTCCAGAGACCGTGCCAACTTTGGTTCCACTGTTCTCAAGAGTCTGTTCCGATAGGCCACCCGGGACAAGGTGCTAGGGACGCAGTCCCATCCAGCAAGAATGAAGACGAGATAGACAACTTAACATTAAGAAGTTATGTACCTACCATAACATTCCATGTTAGTTGTCTTCTTCTCGCCTTCTTTCTTGCGTCCCACCCTCCTTCCCCCTAGCCTGGACAGACCTAGAGGAGATTGTCTTGTGACCTTTCAATCCTTGTCTCTCACGCTCTACCACCTCTATATTTTTCCTCTGTTAGGTTTAGGACACCTCACAGTCAGCCCTATAGAGGTGGGTTACCCTTCTCCATGTTATGGAGTTTTCTCTTGCTTGGCCTAGCTTTCAAACGAGATCTGAGGAGTTACCGCCTAGCATTGTGGGATATGGGGGAGCCTCGAGCCGGTGGAATTAGCTCTCGAGCTTTAGTATTGGCCGAGTCGGAGCCGAGGATCGGCTCCGAACCCATCCAGCAAGAAAGAAGGTGAGAAGAAGACAACTAACATAGAACGTTATGGTAGGTACATAACTTCTTATTTTCCCTAATTCCCCATTCAGGGGATGTCACCCATGGATGCTTTAGTCCACAATTGGCCTCTGGGACTCCTTTTATGCTTTTCCACCCTTTCCTCCCATTCCAAAAGTAATTCAGAAAACAAAACTGTTGAAGAGTGCCCTGATCCTCATTGCTCCTTACTGGCCTTGCCAAGTCTGGTTCCCCTTCTTTTGGCCCTATCTGTTGGATGAACCATGGATTCTGGAACCATCTCCAGACCTCCTGATTCATCAGTCAGGACAGTTCCACCCTACTTTCCAAACCCTGAAATTGACAGCATGGCTGCTTCAGTTCCACGAATAGCCAGGTGTATTTCCCTTTCCCCTACAGTCACACATTCTGATTTCTTCACACAAACCTTCCACCAGAAAATTACATTCCAGTAAATGGAAAAGGTTTTCCAGTTGGGCAGCAAACCAAGGCATAGATCCCTACTCAGCTCCTATAGATTCTATCCTGTCCTTCCTGTCATCTGTTTTTCATGAAGGAGCTGCAGCTGCTACTATTAGAGTACAGTTAACTGCCATCTCTAATTATTTTGGCTTCATGGGAAATCCATTCATGTCTCACTCTATGCATAACATTTCTAAAAAGAGTCCTCCTTCTCAGGCCTCCAATCAAGCAACCACCGGAGCCCTGGGACCTAAACCTAGTTCTTACATCTTTAATTTCTCCACCCTTTGAACCCTCTTCTTCATTGGATCTGAAATTTTTGTCTTGGAAGACATTGTTCCTAGTGGCTATTATGGCCAGAAGAGTATCTGAATTGCAAGCTCTCACCATTCGACCTCCTTGCATTGTGTTCCATAAGGGCAGAGTCTCAATTAGAACTAATCCTTCCTTTCTTCCTAAGGTATGGTTCAGAGCATAATCTCAACACAACCATCGAACTACCAGTTTTTTCCCCAAATCATTCTAATCAGAATACAAACTACAATTGGATGTCCACAGAATTCTCAGGTTTTACCTGCACAAGACTGAAGGATTTCGAAAATCTGATCAATTTGTTTCCTTTTCAGACAAAAATAAAGGTTTGCCTTTTTCTAAGGTCACCTTGTCTAAATGGCTTACAGACTGCATGTCCTTTGCATACAAAGCTGCTGGCAAACAATCACCAGCCAAAAGTAAAAGGCCATTCAAGCAGAGCAGTATCTACTTCATATGCCTTTAGATCTAAACTCCCAATTGATACCATTTGTGCAGCAGCTACATGGGCAAGACCTCATACCTTTGTCACTCATTACAAATTGGATTTGGCCTCCCAGGACAGGTCATTGTTTGGGTCCACTGTGCTGAAGATTCTCTTCGCTTGAGCCACCCAGGGTAAAGGTGCTAGGGACGCTGTCCCATCCAGCAAGATTTATGGCAAGATAGGACTACATAACATAAAGAAGTTATGTACTTACCATAACTTTCCAGGTTTCTAGTCCATCTCGACTACATTCTTGCGCCCTACCCTCCTTCCCCCTTCCTGTTTCTAGGAGGAACTGGTGGACTACACATTATGCTGTCTGACCTGGTTGTAGTTGTCCGTCCACCTGCATGGATAGTAATAGAGCATTTTGTTTGTATGGGCATAGTTATTCATAGTTACTGACTGTTATGTAAATATTTACTTTCTTGCAAACAAGATTTTGGGAATTGCCGTGAGGCACCATGGGATAGGGGTTAGCCTTGAGCCAGTAAAAGCTCTCGAGCTTTAGTATCTGCAGAGTCGGAGCCAAGAATAGTTTCCAAACCCATTCAGCAAGAATGTAGGCGAGATGGACTTTCAGACATGAGACGTTATGGTAAGTACATAACTTCTTTTTTCTCTCTTGAGTGGGGTGGGGCGGGGGCAAGATACCAGCAGAGTCAAGTTAGGTATTCTCCGAATTTTTGACATGCCGAGCACAAAGGTTCGCCATCACTGCCCTAGAGGCTTTGATTCCACCTCTTCTTTGGGCTCAAGCTTAATGCCAAGAAATGTATAGTTATCCCCTATGGGAAAAACCATGTACCCATGAATTACCACATAGGTGGCAGTACACTAAACGCCGAAAGTGTGTTGAGAGACTTAGGGACACAGGTGGACATTGGTCTCACCTTCGATAACCACATCCCCACAACAGTCAGGAAATCCTTCTATGTGGCACACATCATCACTAAGGGCTTTTCATTCAGGAAAAGTAGGTCATTTCCCCACTGTTACTCATCCCTCATTACTCCCATTATGGAGTAAAACGCCCCTTTTGATATGTACCTCACAAGACATCTGCAACAGCTGGAAAGGCTGCAGAAATACCTCACTAAAAGAATCACAGGCCTAAAGCAGATGCCCTATGTTGACGGTCTAAAAAAAACTCCAGCTATACTCTGTGGCATATCGTCCACTCTGAGGCGATCTCTGCTTAACATACAAGGCCATGTCAAACCCTGAGCTGTTGGACATGCTCCACTTAAAGAAATTCCATTCCCTCAGAGCCACACACTCAAGGGATCTAAACCTTGTCATCACAATAAACAAAACATGCTGGAAGGATAGGTTTCTGACCCAGAGACTCCCCATACTCTGGAATAGACTGCCCATACATGTCAAGCAGAGCGACTCCTTGTCCCTCTTCAAAAGGAACCTTGACGACTGGATGGGAGATAGGAAATTCACCCCGGGTATCACGTCATTCGCCCTGCTAGACAGGGAGTCCAAGGAAGTAAATATTGTGGGAAGAACTTTATTTTATTTATTTATATTTGTTGACCGGGAGTGTCCGACTGGACGTAGGCCCACTTTCAGAGGACGCCCCAGGAGAAAAGCTCCAAAGTTAAAATTGACAGTAGTTACATTGAATTACATAGTGATTAACAATTTACATAGCAATTACAACATATTTACAGATGAAGAACATAGTACATCAGTAGACAACCAGAATCTTTATCTGTGAAGTACATAAGAGACATTAGCAAATGTTACAATAAGTTCCTGCTGTATAATAAGTACTAGGCTTATGAGAATCTGAGCTTGCTGTAATCAAGGTAGTTAGTGGAGTGGAAAGAAAGGTAGTGGTTGGATGGGGTGGGTGATATTAGAGTGGGAGTTGCAAGGGCATAGCCAGCATGTTTTTAGGTGCGCTTTTAGTAAAGTTTTGAAGTGGGTGCGTGATGGTATGGAGGTAATTGTGGGTGGGAGGGAGTTCCATAATTTGGCTATGGCGCAAGAGAGTATTGCTTCACCAGCAGAGTTATTGGCTTTAGTGATCTGCAAGTGATTTTTTTACTGGATCTTAGTGGTCTGATGGTGCGATAGGGTTGGAATAGATTCTGGAAGGATAGGACATTTAGTGGATGGTTTACTAGTTTGTGGGCGAGTGAGAGTTGATACCATTGAAGGAGATGACTGAGTTCAAGCCAGCCCAGTTCAGCAAGTGAGAGACAGTGGTGACTACTGTAGGATGCACCTGTGGTGAATTTGGCGATTTTGTTGTAGCAGGTCTCTAGCTTGTTTAGATCGCATTGCCTTAGGTTGGTATATATTGGAGAGGCATAAAGTAGGGTGGAGATATGGTGGGAATTCGCTATTGAAATCTTTGCTGCTTTGGTAAGAAGTTGCTTATTTCTGCATAAAGCTCCTAATTTTTGTGGACTTTTTTTATGGTCATGGATATGTGAATGTCAAATTTTAGTTTGTCTGTTTCCACTCCTAGCAATTTGGTGTGTTCAGTTGGGTATATAGTGTTGTCTTTTGCTGTGATTTTAAAGTGAGAGTTGTTTTGAGTATGTTTGGTGGGTTGGAAGATGAGTAGTTTAGTTTTGTTTGGGTTGAGTATTAATTGGGCATTGGATAACCAAGTTTCAACAGAGGAAGACTTCCTGTGTGACTTTTTGCAGTTTGGGTAGGGACTGGGTGGAGCAGATGATGGTTGAGTCATCTGCGTATTGTATGAGTGTGCCATGTTTGGTGGCAGAGGCTAGATTATTGATGAAGACAGAGAAGAGTAGGGGTCCAAGGATGGATCCTTGGGGAACCCCTATGGAGACAGGTAGTTGGGGAAATGTCATTCTGCCATACAACGGATTGTTGGCGGTCAGACAGGTAACTCTGAAACCAGTTGGTGACTGATTTGTTAGAAGGATAGGTTACTGAGGACAGAGATAAGTTGTTTGTGTGGGACCATGTCAAATGCTTTAGATAGGTCTAGGGAAAGTAGCAATATCTACTAGTACAAGTCTAGAAATATCCAGGGAATTGTTATGGCTAGGCTTGTATAGGCCATACGGCTGATAGCGTAGTACCAACCTATGAAACCTATAAGAAGCAACTCCGGTGATGGATTCAGCGGGTGGCCCTGAACCCTGGTTTCCCTCTGCATCCTCCTCTTCCCTCTCAAGAGCTGTTCAGATGCTTCAGATGTAGGTTGGGGAGCAACCTTCAGCTCCATGAAGGTACAGGGGGCCTGAGCACCTTCCCAAAGAAAGAAACACATCAGCATCAAAGAAATGAGAGCGCTTCTCACCTTTCAGGCTTTTTATCCTCTTTTCCTTCCAGGTCCTCTCAAGCTTGTTTACAGGCAATGCCATAGTTCTCTGCTATGTAAACAAATGTGTGTGTGTGTGTGTGTGTGTGTGTGTGTGTGTATAACCTTATCTTCTTTTCAGGCTGGGTCTCGTGGCCTGGGAGCTTGCAGTTCAGTATCATGTCACTTTCCAGGCAGTGTACATCTCCTCCAGTCAGAATTATGTTGCAGACACTCTGAGCAGGTCCTTGACTCAGTCCCACAAATGGATGGTTCACAGGGATGCATTTCTGGACATTGTCCACCAGTGGGATACTCCTCAAGCAAATCTATTTGCTTCCCCTTTGAACAGGCAACTTCCTCTATTTTGTGCCAGAGTCCCAGGTCCTCTGTTTTGGAAGGTGGTCAACCCTTTTTCATGGAAGGGGATGTTTCTTTATGCCTACCCCCCCCCCATTCCGAAGTCCTGTTTAAGATTCAGCAGGACAAACCCAAAATCGGGTTCCTGTTAGAACTCCGAATGCATGAAATGTCATATGGTTGACACCATATGATCGACATTTCAAGAGTTCGAATGTTAAACGCAACTGTGCCGTTCTGTGCAGAATGGGAGAATTTCCCTTTTTTGCACTGTAGTGTGATCTTGGAGTTTGTATATTTAAGTAGGGTGGGTGGGGGGTGCAGGGGGGCCTGCCCCCCTGCCTGCACCGTCAAGGTAAGTTTTTTTCTGTTTTGTTTTATTATATATTTGAACTTTTAAACTTTGATCATATGTTGTCGAACATATGGGATTTGAAGTTTTGAAAGTTAGAATATATAATATAGATCCCCAAAATCTTGCTGGCGACTCCCTCTTGGCCAAAACACATTATTGGTTCCTTCTTCTGAATTTGGCTAAGGGCAATAATCACGTTACCTCACAGGATGCATCTTCTCACATAAGACAAAGGATCTCTTATCCATTCCCACCTGTCGACTCTGCAGCTGACTGTCTGTGGATGGTAGGACTTTGATTCCTTTCAGATAATGCTTTTTTCTGAGGACGTGCTTAGGGTTCTGCACGAGGCCAGAAAACCCATTGGAGGTTTTCTGTCTCGTCTTTCACATAGCTTGGATCCATTGGCTGTGGATGTTCCACTTCTCTTATTTGTGTGAATTGCTCAGTGCGATGATGGCCTATTCCTATGTCAAGGCCCACTTGTCAGCTATTTCTTAATGTCTGCTTTTATCTCCTCTTTTAGCTTCTAGATTTGAGGCTAAACAGTTCCTCAAAAGCATCTTTCATATCAGACCTCCAGGAAGCCTGTTCTGCTTCCTTAAGATCTTATTTTTGTTTTGGAAAAATTGACTTTCGCCCCTTTTGAGCCTGTGGCTACAGCTTCCTTGCAGCATGTTCTTGGAATGCTGTTTTTTTTTCTAGCTTTGACTTCAGCTGACTGGTGTCTGAGCTTTCAAGCTCTTGTGTCGGCTTCTCCTTTTTTGGTTTTCCATAAGGGCAGGGTGTCTCGTTGTACTAATCCTTCATTTATTCCCAGGGTTGTGAATGAGTCGTCACTTAATCAATCCATTCATTTGCCAACTTTTTCCCTTCTCCACAATCTCATAGTGAGAAGGTACTTGCACACCTTAGATGTGCATAGACAACTCAGAATTTATTTGGATAAAACCAAGGCCATCGGGAAATCTGATCAGCTTTTTTTTCTTTTCATCCCAGATATTTGGGATTGCTTGTTTCTAAGCAAACTATTTTCTCTTGGATTTCTGAGGCGATTTCTTTTTATATTTCTCATGGTAAGAACCTTCTTTTTTCTGTTGAGGCTTATCTTATTAGGCTGTAGCTTCTTCTGGTGCTTTCGAGGGTTTGGACACTAATCCCGTTCTTGAAGCAGGTACCTGGACTTCTGTACATACCTTCACCAAACGCTACAAGTTGGATGGAATCTCCAGAGCTCCAGCAAGTTTTGCTAGGGCCATTCTTCATGGGTTTTTAGAAAGCTCTACTGCCCATTCCTCTACCAAGTTTCTTCATGAGTTTTGGTACTCTCCATGTTAAGAATATTGCAACAGTAGAATAGAAGGACACAGTGTACTTGTGTAAAATCTTACTGTAAAGATAGGTATCCTTCTCTACACTGTTCCAATATTCTATCCCTCCCTCTTAACCCCCTGGGTATTGCTTTTTCTTATGGATGTGTTATTCACCTCTGTTTATTTGGACTGACGTTCCTTTTGGGGCATTCAGTTCTGAAGATGGTGCGTCCGGACATCGCATTTATGCCATATGTATACGGGGAGCATACATGCGATGTCCCACATAGTTGTAGGTAGTAAAAGACTGTTATACTGGCTGGAAGTCTGGTCGCCCTTGGCAAGGAATCCCTCATGATCTTGGTATTTCACTGTTGCAGTCATTACATTTGGGGTAATCTGCTGGCAGGTTGCCCTCAGTCGGCCTGAATTCCAAAGTCTTGGGTCCTGCGTCAGTTGCTGTCTACTCTTCCATGACATCAGGTCGTCAGAGGTATAAAACATGCAGCCGACACCATTTTCCCATGTCTTTCTTGCCGCGAGTTGCCCGAAGCAGAAGCATTTTACAAGTGCCGGTCGGCTGACTACTGAAATATTCGAGTTTGAGTTTCAGAACCGAAGTCTTCACTAAAGCTAAGTACCCGCTAGAAGCTTTTTTCTTGCTTTTTACCGATGTCAGAAAAAGTTAATAATTGTATTACCTGTGGGAAGCAAATACCTCATAAGGATTTCCTTTATATTGTATTCCTTGCCTAGGCCCTGATCACAGCATGTTCTAGATTTAGCCAACACACTATTAAGCGTCGGTATATTTTTGCATCAAAGTATTTTGGAAACTGAAGTAACTACCCAGAAATGTTGTCGGATAGCAATCAGACTACCGGAGTACATAAAAACACAAAGGAAAAGGACAGAGAAAGGCAGTCGAGATCCAAAACAGACGAAGCTTCTAAGCCAGTCGCCGGTACTCTGGTGCTTTCGCAGCCTCTGATACCCGCTACCTTTGAGTCACAGGCCTCTACCAACACCCATGTGGAGTCCGGCATGCCACAAGATACTATTGGACCAACAGATGCATCTCCCTCAGATGGGTCCGGAGCCGCTGAGTAGGCACCGGCTTCTGAGGGTGTATTCAGACCTCAACATTTGTATATCAAACCGACGACAGCTGCAAAACCAAAGACAAAAGCAACTTCTAAAACTAAAAAAAATGACGCATGAGCCACATGCACAGGCCTCTATGCCTAAAAAACAGATTATCAAAATGGCTGAAGACCTTGTTACCTTGATCAGGGGTACCCATCCTCCACCAGATAAGAGGCCTAGGCAAGACACTGATTATAAATCTTCAGATCAGGTTTCTGTTTCTTCTGATTCGTCTTCTGATCAGGAATTATCTATACCTCCCTATGAGGATTGTGATGCTGAGGAGTCTATTCCATCTGCAATCTCCTCCAGAGGATTATTCATTTGGAGAAACCTTGCATACTTTGAAGGAGCATTTTCACTGGGAGACTCAAGAATTCCCAGAATCAAAAAAGAGGCTCAGGGATTTCCTCTTTCTCCCTCAGCACAAGCCTTTAGCCATTCCCCCTATTTTAGACATTGTGGATGATGTGTTTTCGGAGTCGAGCATGACCCCTGACTCCTTACCTCCGGCTCCCAGTAAGCCCGATAGATATTACAGGGTCCCTGACTCTCATAAATTTTTATTTAGAAACCCTGCTGCTGATCCTGAAACTATTTCACATGGTCCAAAGGGGGAGTTAAGGCCTCAACAGCAAAAAATCCTACCCCCCCGACAGAGATTCAAAGGCACTAGACAGATGGGGGAAAAAGGTGTATACATCTGCAACCTTAGCAATCAGGGCCTTAAACTGTCAATTTCATATGCTTAAGTACCAACAACATGTTATGGGATTGCTGAAACAGAAAATGATGATTTCAGAATGTGCAGAAAATAAAGAATTGCAGGAATTATTGCATGCAGCTGAACAAGTAGGAAAGCATACTTTGCAATGTGGTTTTGATTCCTTAGAGGCCTCCTGCAGGGCTGCAGTTACTGGATCTGTGATTAGGAGGCATGCCTGGTTAAAGGAACAAAATTTGCCTGATCATGTTAAAGCTAAATTGCTAAACACACCTTTACAGCATGGTTCTCTGTTTGGTATTAAGGCAGAAGAGATTTTAAAGAAAATGAAAGACAAAGCTAAGTCTATGCAAACTGTTAAAGACATCTTACAAGTTCAGCCACCAAGATTTAGTAGACACTGGCCTACAAAAAATTGGTCCTTTCCTGTGTCAGACAGAGCTCAAAGGGGCAAATCCAGACGTCCTAAGGGTTCCAGATACCAGGCGCAAGATTTACAGGTCAAAGCAGTGGGGCGCTTCCACCTCCAGATCTGGAGGAGATAAAGCACAAACCTACAGAAAGCAATCCCAATAACTTCCCTCTGCCTACACCAAGCACTTATCTTTTGGCAGCACCCATAGGGGGAAAATTAGCACTTTTTGCTCAAAATTGGCAGTTAATAACCCAGGACAAGTGGGTACTAAACATCGTATCACAGGGATACAGATTCCATTTTCATACTCTGCCAATGGCAAATGATTGGCCAGATCTGCCAAAAATTCAATGGGCAGAGGCACAGAAACAGGTTATGTCCCTCATGGATATGGGGGCCATTCAGACAGTACCAGAACAGGAAAAAGGACAAGGTTTTTACTCAGGACTTTTCTTGGTACCCAGAAAGGACAAGGCCTGGTGGCCAATATTGGATTTATTGAGTTTGAGCACATACCTGGACATTCCAAAATTCAAAATACTGACTTTGCAGCAGCTTCTGCCCATGCTGGGCAAGAATGCTTGGCTGGTGACTTTAGACATGAGGCATACCTGCATGTCCCAATAAGGCAATCGTCCAGAAGATACCTCAGATTAAAGGCTGGCTTAATGCATTTCCAATTCTCTGCACTGCCCTTTGGCTTATCTACTGTGCCCAGGGTCTTTACAAAGTGCCTGGCACCAATTATTGCATTTTGCAGACAAAGAAGTATACAAATATATCCTTACTTGAACGACTGTCTCATTCAAGCAGAGAACAAGGACACTCTTCTTCGACACCTGGCGTTTGTGAAAATGCTTCTAACATGCCTAAGGTACACACTAAACGAAAAGAAATCACAACTGGTACCCTCTCAAAAGATAACATTCCTGGGTGCAAGCTTGGCTACAACTGCCCAGATGGCTTACCTCATGCCAGACTAGCCAAGGCAACTGACTGCTTACTTCAAACTGATGGCAACAGAAACCCAGTCTGCAAGGCAAATTCTGCGGGCTTTGGGCTTCATGGCATCCTACTAATTCCATATGCAAGACTACATATGCGGAAACTTCAATGGTTCCTAAAAAGTTTATGGAGTCCACATTCACACAGTCTGGAAACAATGTTTCTCCTCATTCCCTGCCTGCAACAGGAGTTTCTGTGGTGGATAAAGACATGTCACTAAAACATGGGACTTCCCTTCTCTCTACCCCCTGCCAGCCAAACCTTAACAGACTCATCAGATTATGCCTGGGGGCCCACATGGCAGGAAGATGCATTCTGGGCTTATGGACACCAAAACAAATGCATCTTCATATCAACCACAAAGAGATGCTAGCTGTTCAAAATGCCATAACAGCCGTCAAGGACTTACTTCATCCAGGACAACTACTGATAAAGGCAGACGACACCACAGTCATGTGGTATATAAACAAGCAAGGGGGCACACACTCCTGCCCCTTTTGCAGCTTAGCCATGGCACTGGGGGGGGGGGGGCACAGCGTTGACCTACCAAATACATCTTCAAGCTCAATTCCTGCCAGGAAAAAAAAACACTCTGGCAGACAATTTAAGCAGAAACCTTATGGATCCTCACGAGTGGAAACTAAATCCACAAGTCTTCAGCATGATAACAGAGAAATGGGGGAGCCCAGACATAGATCTATTTGCCTCTCCTCAAAATTATCAATTGAAAAGATTCTGCACAAGGACCCTCTTCTACCCAAGGTCCTCCTAAAAGTCAGACAAGAGAAGCCAAAGATGATATTAATTGCCCTGGACTGGCCCCGCCAATACTGGTTCCCAGTCCTAAGGAACTTGACTCAATACCCAGCTTGGAACTTGCCCTCAAAGACCGCAACTACTGTCCCAGCACAACAATCAGATCCTGCACAATCAACTATAGACTTTGAACCTGGCAGCATGGCTAATCATGTAGTCATACAAACAACCTCTCTCAATCAAGCTGTGATGGATGTCATTTTGGAAGCCAGAAGGGCTAGTACTAGAATCAAGCACAAGGAACTGATACAGCAGAACCAAATATTCCTCGGATATTACAATACTTAACTGAGATGCTTGACGAAGGCCTATCTTTCTCATCAATCAAGATCCATGCCTCTGCCATTTTGGCTCATTACAATACAGAGCCACCAATCTTTCCTCATCCTTTACTAAAGCAGCATCTTAGAGGAGCCAAAAATTTAAGGCCTCCTAGAAGATCACCATTACCTGCATGGGACCTCAGTTATGTGTTGGAAAAGCTCACCCTGCCTCCATTTGAACCAGCTGCTACCGCTGATCTAAAGTTCTTATCATGGAAAACAGCTCTGCTATTAGCAATTACTTCATCAAGAAGAATTTCAGAGCTACAGGCCCTCATGGCTATAGAGCCTTTTATCATATTTTACCCAGACAGGGTGTCTCTGAGGACAAATCCTACTTTTATGCCCAAGGTGGTTTCCAGTGTGGCTCTTAACCAAACAATTTATCTGCCAACTTTTTATCCAAATCTGCAGAACAAGGGGGGGATAATTCTACATTCCTTGGACATACACAGACAGCTAAGATTCTACTTGAGCAGGACAAAAGCTCTAAGAAAAACTGAGCAATTACTAGTGACATATGCTGCAGGATCAGAAGGAAAGGCTATTTCACAGCAGACAATTTCAAAGTGGATAAGCCACTGCATCTGTTTCTGCTACTTACACCATGGTAAACCTGCGCCCAAGGGCATTAGGTCTCATTCCACCAGAGCTGCAGCTACTTCATCAGCCTTTCTCAGAGGAGTACCAACCAAAGACATTCTAGAGGCTGCTACTTGGAGTTCTGTTCACACCTTTACAAAGCATTACCATTTGCCTCTCTACTCTAAGTCCAGGGCAGGCTTTGCCACTGCAGTGCTGCAGGGCCTTATAGCTGCACCTAATGCTGCTTAGCTCCAGCCTCCCAACCATAGCTATGGGATTCTAACCAAATGTAATGACTGCAACAGTGAAACACGAAGAACATAGTACAGTTGTGTACACTTACCATAAATGTAGATGTTAGAGTTTATTCACTGTTGCAGTCCAGGTTACCCTCCCGCCATCCCCCTATCATTTTGAAGTTCATCTTTCCTTCTCTATCTTCTACAACCTATGTGGTGTATTTGCTTGTAGATAGAGGTAAAGTTTATATTGATGCATGTATGTATATGTGTGTGTGTGTGTGTGTGTGTGTGTGTATATATATATATATATATATATATATATATATATATATATATATATATATATATATATATATATTTATATATAAAAAGTTGCTACCTTTTTGGGGGCGCCTGACATCGGGGGCAAGAAAAACTAAAGAAAATGGCGTCCGCTGCATGTTTTATACCCTTGACCTGATGTCCTGGAAGAGAAGACAGCAGCCGACGCAGGACCAAACACTTAGGAATTCAGGCTGACTGAGGGCAACCTGCCAGCAGATTACCCCAAATGTAATGACTGCAACAGTGAATACACTCGAACATCTACATTTATGGTAAGTGTACACAACTGTACTTTATGAATACAGCAGTGAAAAGGACATCTATTGTTATGGTAAGATTTTATACAACTATACTTTATCTCCATAAATATGGATATTGCTGAACCAGTTTGTGTATGGGTCCGTAGTTTACTGCTAAAGCCTTTGTTTTATTTTCATTCATTTTATATGCCAAGAAGCCTGAAACTTTTTCAGAATATTCCACCAAAATGTCCTCCTTTTGATTTGATTTATGAAGTACAAAATAATAGCCGCAAATAAAACTAACTTTTCTTGATTACCATGTCACTTGTATCTTTGGTATTGAGTCCCTTTTTTTTGCCAGTAGCTGTAAATATAAAGTAAGTGAGAAACGTGAAAGAGGACACTATTGCCTGGTTCCTCTGCTCAAACATAGGTTATTGGAGAGGAGCCCCCCCCCCCCTTAGTTCTTGCCTCCCACCCTTCATATATCATCCTCCTTAACCCTGTTATTCTGTCATGGAATGAAAATACTTCCATTGTCATACTCTTAAAATCCCAGCTGACTCTATCGAATGCTTTCTGTGCATGAAAACCCACCAGCAGCATAACACCAACATAACACAAGCACTCGGGTCACTCCACAGGAAGTACAAATATGACACAGTTATTGTCCATGCTGGTGTGAATGACCTGAGACGTACCTCCTTAGACTACATGAAAAGAGACATGGAGGAGCTCTCTGATTATGTAGCCCAGGCAGGTATGACCCTGACCCTGAGCAGCATCCTTCCTTCACCAAGAATGATGCCACAACATAGAGACAAGATGATCAGCTTTAACAATTGGCTTAATTTCTGGTGTCATTCAAAGGGGATCCAGTGTCTGTCTGCCTGGGATGACATGCTTGACAAGCCACGCTCCTTCGTAAGGGACGGCTTGCACCTGTCACCCCTGGGATTCCGGATATTGGCTAAGGCTCTTGCCACCCCCATAGTGCCTATTTTAGGCAAGGCTCAAATTCTAAACCTACCACCCTAGAAAACAAAAGTGGGAAGAAACTAAGGGTAATGCTGCTCAATGCCAGAAGTCTAAATCTCAAAATGCACGCACTCGAGGCCCTTCTCAGTATGGAGAACATCGATGTCTGTGCTGTGACTGAAACCTGGTTCAAGGCTCCTGAGAGCACCCCGGCACTATCAGGTTTTACCTCATATCATGCGTTCCGGCCCCAAAACCCGGACCACACCACAAAAGGAGGGGATGTATCCATATTCATCAAGGATACCCACACCTCCAGGTTGGTGGCAACACACGAAGCATCGGAAACCATCCAGGTGCAATTAACCATAGGCAAAACTGCTCTACAATTTGTAGCATGCTACAGGCCACCCTCTCAAACTCAGGAACCCCACACAGCCTTCCTGAAGACACTGGAGGGTATAAATGTATCTCCAAACACTATTATATTGGGTGACTTCAACTACCCGAATATAGACTGGGAACATTACTCAAGCCCAAACTTTCTAGCCCAAAGGTTCCTGGAGTTCATAAATTCAAATGCCATGGAACAACTAGTCACTGTTCCCACAAGAGGAGAAAATATACTAGATATCATCATCACAAACATGGGGACAAAATGCTCCACACCGGAAGTATATCCCTCATTGGTGAGATCAGATCATAAACTAATCTCACTGGATATCCACATCCCGCCCCCACCCCAAACAAAAAAGACCACAGTGAAGAACTTCTCTAAAGCAAACTTCACACTCAAGACTGGTGTGGTATCCTTCAAGGCCCCCGAGCCAGTGGAAACCAAAACCCAAGCTGCGGAAGCCCTTACAAATGCCTTCTACGAACACCTCCAGGACTGCATGGATCAGGCAATCCCTAATAAAACCAAGACTCTTTCCACCAAGGGCAAACATCCAGTCTGGTGGACCCCAGCCATAAACAAACTTTACAATAAGAGAAGAAAGCTGTTACATGATGGAGCAAAATCCATAAAAGAGAAGACACCTTTGATCATTATTAGTAAAAAAATACGAGCACTCATAAAATCATCCAAGGCCAACTTTGAGAGAAAAATTGCCATAGATTCAAAAGACAATCATAAGGCCTTCTTCAGCTATGTTAGAAACCTGGGTGGAAACTCCCAGATATATGCTCAGAATTAGTCCAAAATGATACAAAAATCACTGAACCCACAGACATTGCCAACATACTGGCAGACAGGTTCAGTGCAAACTTCACCCCCCTCTCCCCCCCAAAAGGAGAGAACTATCCCAGCGGAGTGCAGCCTCCCAGACATCTCCAATGCGCAAGTGAAAGCTGCTCTCTCTAAAGCTAAAAACACAGCATCAATGGGACCGGATGGTGTCCCCGGCTGTGTGCTACACGAACTCAATGAGGAACTAAACCCGCACATAAGGCAGCTGTTTAATCTTAGCTTTACCACAGGATACGTGCCCAAGGAGTGGCGTACGGCAACTGTGGTCCCACTCCACAAAGGCGGTGCCTCTACGGACCCTGGTATTTACCGCCCCATAAGCTTAACAAGCCTGGTCTGCAAAGCTATGGAGAGGATCATAATGGAACTCATAAACAAAGACATAGGGGACTTGCAGACATTGGACCCGACCCAGTTTGGCTTTGTCAAGGGCAGATCATGCCTTTTGAACTTGGTCGACTTCTTCGAAACAGTCACCAAGGCCATTGATGAGGGAAAGGCAGTCCATACAGCCTACCTTGACCTTGCAAAAGCTTTCGACACAATACCTGACTCGGGTATTATAGAGAAACTTACCAGCTTAAATGTAAACCCATATGTCACAAGATGGGTTGCAAACTGGCTAAAGGACAGAACCCACAGGGTTAGAGTAGCTGGCACCATGTCAGACTCCAAGCCGGTCAGAAGTGGTGTCCCACAGGGCTCAGTCCTTGGCCCCCTGTTGTTCGGCATCTACTTCTCAGAGGTACAGGCTAACATAGGAGGACTATGGCTGACAAAGTTTGCAGGTGACTGCAAACTGGGAGCCATAGTGGAAAGTACATTGGACACAGATATCCTTCAGAGGGGTCTCACGGAAACTGATAGCTGGTGCCAGAGCCATGGCCTGAAGTTAAATGCCAAAAAATGTATAGTCATACCCTTCGGGAAAAACAAGGTAACCCCAAGCTACCATATAGGTGGCAATCCACTAAGCACAGAAGAGGTTATCAGGGACCTGGGGACCCAGGTTGACAGTGGCCTTTCTTTTGACACTCACATTGCTAAAGTGGTTAGAAAAACCTTCTACATTGCCCACCTGATCATGAAGGGATTCACATCCAGATCAAGTGAGGTCATTGTTCCCCTGTACTCTTCACTTATCAGACCAATGATCGAGTACAATGCCCCATTCGGGATGTATCTCACCCGACACCTGCAGCAATTGGAGAGACCCCAAAAGTTCCTCACCAAAAGGATAAAGGGACTCCAAAATCTGTCATATGCTGCCAGACTGAAGAAACTCCAGCTCTATTCAGTCGCATACAGTTTGCTCAGAGGTGACCTGTGCCTGACATACAAGGCCATGTCCAACCCGGAGTTAATGGACATGCTCCACCTCAAAAAATCCAAATCTACCAGATCCACTAGAGCAAGCGACTTAAACCTTAGCACGAATATAAATAGGACATGCTGGAGGGATAGATTTGTCACCCAGAGACTCCCTATGTTGTGGAATAAAATCCCGGTCCATGTGAGGCAGAGCGCCTCGCTGGCTCTGTTCAAGAGAAATCTTGACTGGTGGATGGGAGATCGTAGGTTTACCCCGGGAATCATCTCTGTGTCACTGCTGGACAGAGGCACAACAAACTAATGGGCACAGTATTTTTTAACATAAGGGGTGGCGTAAGCCACAAAAACTCTGGGCTAGGCTTATAAATGCCTTAGGGCAGATAGCCTAGTATAAACCTATGAACCTAAGGCAGTAGTGGTAGTTTCTTGTATTTTGCTTCACTCTGGATCATCATCATTCTGTTGATCTTGGATATTTGTCTCCCATCTACAAATCCACATAGATCCATATCTGTCAAATTTGTCAAAAAGTTTGCTATTCTCATAACTAGTATAGACAAAAACACATTTTGGTTTGAAAGGCTCTGTATGAAATTGGTCTGAAAAGTCTTTACCCTCTGGGTAATACAGCTACCAGAGCTGCTGCTTTTAAGAAAAACTGCCAACCAAAATCTTTTTAGATATCACTTTTTTCCCTCCTAACATCCAAAATTCCACAGGCATACTGGCCAAGGTGGGGTATCCTTTTTATCTTTACATTTTTGACAAGACTTTTTGTTCAGAGTACTGGGCTTCAGCGTCCCTTTCTGAGGCCAAGAAAGCTATGTCAGACCTTTGAACAGCCCCACTGGTGAATCGATCATCTGATCGAGCCATTCTAATAGAGATTGCATTAACATGAGGATCGTTCGGGAAATTTGCCTGTTTCCCCACAGTAGTGACATCGCTGTGTTGATATATACAATTAGGGTGGTGGTGGGATTGATTGCCTGCATTGTTGATGAGTTGACGTTTGACAATGTAGCCGCTCGGTCTGACAGTAGTCCTTTTGGTATGTCTTCTCTTATATGAGCAAGTCCTCTTGGGCTGAGGGCAGACTAATGGGGCACGAGGAAGGATCCTTAGATTTTGTAAACGGGCCAAACGTGTTCTTGGCAGGGTATTACTGTATTTTACTGGCTATTGCAGCAGCAAACTAAACATCTGATGTTACTGTGTGTTAACTGTATTTAAATATTGTAAAGGCGATAAAGAAACTGGAGTTGAGATCTTTTGAAAAGGGAGCGAGTACGTTTCATAGAAATGGAATTTGTTGGATCAAAACATGCAGAAAAATGCTTAGGAGGAGGAGTGAAGTTTAACAAAAGGCATTGATTGTGCAATTTATGTAATGTTGAAGTAAATAAAACTTGTGTATACTGCACGATAACTGAAACTTGTTTTTTTTTCCTTCTAAAGCATGTGAATTCATGGTGCAACTTAAAATATGATGATTTAATAAAAATATTTAAAAAAAAATGCATAAGCAGTAGGTCTTAATCTGACCATTTAGCTGCCAGTCCTGTTTTGTATTTTTAACCCAGATTTTTAGAATGATAACATTATTTATCTTTGCTGTGGAAGTACATAGACGACGACTGATATTGATACAAGTTAAATTTGGAAACATTTCTAATTTTTGTTTCATTTTATAAATGAAAATAAGGCTTACCAATCAAGAAAACAGACTGTAAGTGATGCTTTACTTTAACAAGTGCAAGACCCGGTTAAAATCCGATTTTACTAGTATAATAGTTAAATCTGGAGCTAACTTCCAAATGCTTTCCGCCCTAGACTTTATATACACAGCCACATGGATTGCTATACATAATGTTCACAAAACATTATAGGCTCAGTGATAAGTATATGTGTTAGGCTGGTTTTGGAATGACTGCTGTACGGTATCCTGTAACTGACAACTTGTATCCAAAAGTTATACTCTGTGAAGAAGGTATTAGGAATAGTTTGTGTTCTTACTGTAATAGGTTAATGTCAGGGAATAGATATGGTCAATAAAGCTACCGTTCGTCTATTCTATCTATTACATTGCTTTTGTTATAGTAATTAAAGGATTTGAGGTTACTGTATTAAGTTCTTTGGTATAAGCAGCGTGAAGAACGGACTGTATGGAGATGTATTGTGTACCAGCCAAGGTTTCATTGAATGCCAGCACTAGATTAGTTTTTGTGACTGAAGCATGACTGACAAAAGTTCTGCCTCAGAGAGATGCCCACGATGTGTAAACCCAAATATTTTTACAGTGACTTTTCTTCAGAAGACTACTGTTGTAGGTATAAAGTTGTACTTCCGCAGTGTAACACTGCCTTAATTCAACCCTGCTTCCAAACTGACTTTTTTTTTCTTAAGACTTGAGTCGAGAGGTTTCTCTGTTTCTGGTTTCTTATTGGTTTAATAGTAAACATTCTCCATAACTGCATCTGTCTTAACCTCCAAATCGTATGTTAAATGCTTTGTTCATCATGTTTAGGGAGGTTCTGTAAAAATCTTTTCTAAGTATTGAGCAGGAGAAGCTAAGATGGTTGTGGATTACAGTTGCAGTAATTTTGGGATGCTGCTAGTGAGCTACTTGAGGAAATTTCCATTGTGTGTTGTTGGGTCATGTCAGGTTCTAAAGTCTGTAGTCCTTTAGAGTGTCCTTTTGTGTAATAGTTAGGAATGTGTAATGTCAGTGATCCTGTCAACCTATATTAATGACAGTTTCTTTCCTTTTGTTTCCCTGTGTACTTGCAGGTATCCACGCATCCCCAGTCCTCGGCCTGCGCAATGTCCAGCACGCCCAACTGATTTAGTGAAAAGACCTGCCATCCTTAAGCAGGATGATCTGAATGAATTTGACGAACTTGACACTGAAAAGGATGATGGCTGGGCAGGTAAGCCTTTTTGAAAGATACAGCTCCGTTTTGGTGAACGGCACATTTGTCCTTCATCCTGTACTGCACAAGAGATCTACAGAGTACTTTTTGTTCCTAGGTGAACCCTTGAAAGTGGGAGGAAGGAGAATATTTTGTTTTCACAGAAGAGGAAAATGAATGTTGTAAACTGTATCAATTTCGTTCAGTAGGCTGCTCAACCATGACCATTCCTTTTGGCCTTACATTCTCTGTTATTTCTTTTATAAATAATAATATTAGCATCTGTTAAGTCCTGGCTAAAACATTCAAGCTTTGCTTTAAAAGAAATATAGGTTGCAATGTAGATTCCCAGTTTTGAAATGCCAACTCTCTTTATTAAGGGTATTACAATGATAGCCCCATCACAAAAATCATGAACCATAATATCTATCTTTTTATTGAATTTAGCATCTTCAGTATTCAACCATGATATCCTACCATTTTGATTCTTAACTATATTGTTAAAAATGGTGGATTTATACTTTGCCTCGACAAATACCTACATTTTTTAACATCCTTAATATACAACATAGTCTGTTTTTTCCCTTTAACATCCTTCATAAGCGTTGCGTCTAGAAAGTCTGTTTATAATTGATAATCTTAAAAGTTAAGCAGCTAGTGCCATGTTTACCGTTGACCGTAATTCAGCAGAGGTTAAACATTAGAAAGCATTGGTCGTTATATGTACCTGAACTTGAGTTTATATGATCTGGGTCCCACTTTTTGTTATAAGAAATCATGTAACTTGAAAAATAAGTTATAAAGAGCAGATTAAATTCACTATACCATGGTACTTACCAGTGTGGTAGATGTATTTTTTGTAAGTCCATATATACTGCTAAGTCTTTTATTCATCCTTTATATAATTCTTCCTTTATTTTGAGAGCCTGCAGCCTGCAACACTAGAAATTTGGTTTATATGGAAAAGTGTTGCAAGTGCTCAGCATATTGGAAAAACTAACCAGTGAAGGTTAGAATATATAGTCATTTGTCAGAAATTAGAAGAGTGGCAGAAAATAATGCAGTCTGAAGTTTTCATTTGATCTTCAATCTGTGGGTTACCAGATCAGTCTCTGATCAGACTCTGACGCATATCCAGCATCTGATCCGAGCTCAAAGCTCCTCCCCTTACCCATAATGCCCATCTCCTTCTTTCCTTTAGATCTCATTTGCCACGTTCTAGTCCTAATTGTGATCCATGCTCTCTGCTAAAACTTTGGGTAAGTGAACTTCTTTTTTTGCCTACCTTATCTATATTTTCCCTTTTTTGTTTGTTGTTTTTTCTACCTCCCTTCATGCTATCAGTTACCACACACACACAAAATGTGTGTGTGTTAGGCTGTGTGTTTGGGAGCATGCCTGAACCCCCCTAAACCAGGCTTCCAAAAGTGCACAGTGTGTGGCCACAATCTCTCCCCAGATGATGACCACAGTCTGTGTTCAATGTCTTGGGGCAGCCCATCTGGGCACCACCTGTTCCATCTGTGCCGGGTTTAATCCCTGGGCGGTGATGGACAGGAGAAATAAACTAATTTTGAGAGACCTACCTTCCTCCTCCTACCATTGGGGCACAGGCCAGGGAGGTCGCTGAGTCTACCCCTGGGTCCACGTCGGCAGACAGTGTTCTCTCTCATATGGCCACACTCACTTCTGTCACCATCACCTCTATGCATCTCCTCTCACATGCTACTGAGGGTGCCACTAGAGCTGCCGGTACAGGCATTGCTATTAGGCACCATTCCTGGCTCTGGCTTTGTGCTTTTTCGAAACACTGCAAGGTGTCTCTTCCAAATGCCCCATATGGTGGTTCCTCCCTTTTCAGGAAAGCCTGTACTTGACACCTTAGTCCAGAATGAAAAGGATAGGAAGACTGTCTGCTGTTGAGATCCACTTTTTGGCCTGTCAACAAACCTTCTCGAATTGGTGGGGGCCCAAGAAAATGTGTTTCTGAATATCTGAGCTACTCCCAGGGCACTCAGGACTCTCATTCCCCCAGGGGCAGAGGGGGATTTGATAGATGCTGCCCTAGAGGCAAAGGCGGTCTGAGGAATCAAGGGTCTCATGACCCTTTCTCCATGAGACCCATGCAGCAACCCTGAAGATTTCCCGGCTGTTCGTCTCTGGAGGCAGTCGGGAGGGGGGGCAGCTTTCACTACACCTAACAGGGTGGGAGTCCATCACGGAAGATCATTTGGTGTTGCAAATTGTATCCAGAGGCTATTCATTCCCCTTTCTCATGTCACCCCATCCACCCAGACACCTCCCGGATGTTCCACCCACACAAAGGGAGGATTAAGCACTGGAAATTGTAAAGCTGCTAGCAAAATGAGTCATCAAACCCGTCCCCCCAGACCAGTCCTGGTTAGGCATTTATTCCATGTTCTTTTTGGTGCAAAAGAAGATGATGGACCGGAGGCCCATTCTGGATCTCTCCGCCTTGAACCTGTTTGTGGCCAAGACAAAATTCCTAATGGTCACCATTCTGTCTATCCTACCCTTCTGCAGGAGAACGATTGGATGTGCTCAATCAACCTCCAGGGTGCATACTACCATATCACAATGGACAGGCGCTCTCGGAGGTTCCTCTGCTTCTAGCTGGGGCCAATCATTATCAATTCAGAGCGCTCCCCTTTGGTCTCACCACAGCCCCCAGGGTGTTCACCAAAGTGATGGCAGTGGTGGCGGCTCACCTGAGACTTCATGGCATACAGGTCTTTCCCTACCTGGACGTTTGGCTCCTCGCTGCCCCTTCCAGGAATCAGCTCAATCATGCAAGAGGGGATTCCCTTCTCTTAGCCCACCGGTTGGGCATTACCATCAATCTCAACAAGTCATCTCTAGCCCCGGTTCAAGTGTTAAATTTCATTGGGGCTCAGTTGGACACAATTCAAACCAAAGTCTTTCTTACATTGGACAGGATTCAGTTTTTGAAGCTGCACGTCCTTTGCGTTCTCCAAGCTCAGACACTGACAGCAGAAATGGTTTTAATGGCGTTTGGGTCCATGGTGGCCACGATCAATCTCTTACCCATGGTACGCTTTCACATGAGGGTTCTTCAGTGGACCCTCGCGATCCAATGGTCCATGTTAGATCTTTGTCTCATCCTGTTAGTGTCTTTGGTGTGCATGGACTCTCTTCTGTGCTGGATTCATTCCCCAGATCTGGCACGGGGTCGCTTTTCTTCCGACCTCCCCCTCTGGGTATTACAATAGATACAGTCATGAAATGTGGAACATGCAAAAACTATTGCCAAAAGTTCTTTCTCAATCTGAGCATATTGCATTTCAGTTTGGGTAAGTGTTCTAGACGCATAGGCTACTGGTCTACCCTCTTGAAGAATGACTGCACCTAGACCAAATCTTGAACCGTCGCAGGAAAGAGTTAACTGACTTGTTGACATCGTACTTTCTTAATGTAGACGTAGTAACAGTTTTCTGCTTAAGGTTTTCAAATGCTTTCTGGTGATCTAACCATGACCATGTAACATTTTTGTGTTGGCTTTCTCAAAGGCACTGTCAGCTCACTGAAGTCTGGTATAAATTTGCCTAAATAGTTGACCATACCAAGAACATTGTAGAGCTTGTACCTTATCTGGTGCTGACATCTCAAGAATGGCTGCTTGCTTGGGCGGGTCTGGTCTCAAGCCAATGCTAGTAAATAAATGACCTACATGTGTAACTTCTGGTAGTCTGAATTTGCACTTTAGAAGGTTGAGCTTCAAGTTCACTTCATGTGCTCTGTCTAGAACTCTCAAGATTTCTATTTTGCTCTGCTTCACCATTGCCTCCAACCAACAAATCTACAATTATGGCACAAGGATAAACTGAAAAAATTTGATCCACTGCACGCTGGAAGACTTCACTTGCAGAATGTATTCCGAATGACACCCTGAGAAATCTGTCTTTTCTAAATGGGGTACTGAACGTAGTCCGTAATGAAGATTTGCGATCACGCATCACTTGACAAAATGAACTTTTTGGGTCAAAGACTGTAAGAAACAGTGGCATTCGGTACTAGAGCTGTGACTTCAACTGTATGCATAAGAGGTATTTTTTAATGCTTCGTTCAAGTATTTTGGGTCAATGCATATTCTGATTTCGTCTGAGCCTTTTCTGTAAACTGCTACCATGGATGACACCCATTCAGTAGGTTCTGTAACTGGACAAATTACACCTTGCTGCACCATTTTGTCCAGCTGAGCTTTGACTTTATGCTGCATAGCTATCGGAACTTTTCTTGCTGGTCTGACCACTGGACTGATCTCTTTATCTAACTTCATAGAATACACAACTGTAAGTTTGTCTGACTTGTCATAGAAAACTTCAGCATACTCTGACAAAAGTGTTAGTGAAGCTAGAACTGGGACATGTGCTTATTTGATGAACTTCTTTGGTAAAAGAAAGCAGATTTCTTTCTCAAACCGTCTCCGAGACGCAATAATGACTGCACAGGTCTTCGGACTACATAAAATAATAAGCTGTAACAGTTCTTGACCACATGAGTGCACTACTGAGCCTTCAGTTTGAATTTCTTCACCTCTGTAAGCAGTAAGTTTTGCACAACTGGTCACATTTAGTTGTTCACCAGCTCTCAGTTTAGCAAAAGTATTTGCAGACATAACATTACACTTTGAACCAGTCTCTGCTTTGAACTCTGAGTTTACCATTGATCAGTACAGTACAAAATAATTCATTCTTTGCCAACAAATGTATGCATCAGTTCTCTCACGGATTACTGACACACCATCTACATAGAAAGCTTACTGTTGCAGTTCAACTTGATCAATTTGCTTTTTCGAATGACTTTTTGTAACAGTATGAGGCTTGCTTGATTTACAAAAGTTTTAAATGGTTACATTTATGGCATTGCTGAACAAATTCTAAGCACTTTTCTTTTTTTAGACTCAGTGTTACCAACAAAGTTGCGACAGTTAACAGTAAAGCTTGATTTGGGTTTTGCTGATTCACCCTTTTAATGTACTGAGCATGCTCCCTTAACTGAACTACTCTTAGAACTTGCTGAAAGAGTGCGAATTTCCCTTGCCATACCTACAGGGGCTACAGCTGCACATGCTTAGGCCTGTTTCTGTCTGCCACATGTTGCGTGCTGTTTACATTTGCTCTGGAGCTTGCTAAACCGTGCTCTTAACACTTGCAAGCATATTTGTGTGCCTTTCTGTAACTTCATGGATTTGACAGATAGCTTTGCTCAGCATTAAATCACTGTCACGAAGCAAAATCTTTCTCACAGCAGCATTATTACCACCACACACAAGCCTAACCTTGATTAACTCTTCTTTTAAATTACCAAACTTGCACATTTTAGGTTTGCTTCTCAGGTCAGTAATAAAAGCTGCAAAAGTTTTTCCTTGCTTTTGATCTTTTGTGTAATTCAAATGCCTCCCTAATGTAACATTGGTCTGAGGGTTACACATGTCTCTGAATTTGCACTTCAAACACTCCAGGTCCTCCCTTGACTCAACCTGTACAATAATATGACTGTTTTCCCCTTCACCTTCATACACTGCTGGCACATATACAAACGAATGCGCTCTTTCAATGGTCTCTGACCCAGCTAGGTTTAGTAAAATGAATGCCCTGGTACATGCATCCTTATTATGATAAGCTGCTTGTTTGAATATATCGTACTCTTGCTCAAATATTTTCCAATTCTCTGCAATATTCTGATCAAATACAAGTAGTAGCGGTTTTCAAAAGCCGTCTGCCATATTAATACATCTCAGTGAAGCCTTTTGCCAGTATGTATGAACACATACATACGCCTGAAATTTATGCCAGCACTTGTAACAATGCCCAGTAGCACAACAAGCCTCTGTATAACTGAACTTTGCAAAATACATTTCCCAGGCACCGTAATACTCATGAAATCACTATACTATAAGTCACTTATTTTAAGAAACATTTCAAGTAACTGCACTGTGCAAATAAACTGGGGTAAGAAGCTCAGAGTAAGAAACATTTCAAAGAAATTGCACTGTGTGAGTAAACCGTACACAGCACACTGAAATTTCCCAAAATGGCTGTACTTTGCTAAACAACTGTGTAGTGCAAGAAACGCTTTGCAATAGCGACACTCTGCGAATAGACACACCCAGCACAAGAAACTTTTTGAAATGGCTGTATTTGACTGCGCTTTATGAAATAGTTGCACTTTGCACACAACAAACACTTCGTAATAAATGCACAGCAATAAACACAGTGTAAGCACTTTTACACACTTTGAGTACTTCAAATAACTCTAGTTGTGCCTTTAATAGCTTCAGTCAATGTGAAGTAGTAGTGTATGCCAAAAAGATGCAGTCACCTTGCTTTATTTATACTCGGTGCCCCTTTTTTTTGCCCTTTGTTGTATTTTGTTCATTTAATCTCTATTCATGCCCATTATATTTTTGTTGTGCTCTGACTCTAAACACTCATTTTGCAATTCTGAGGTAATTCTAAACCCCTTATGTGCTTTTCTGATGCTTGTTTTATCAAATGTCTTAATTTCAAACATTTTATCTGATTAATAAGCTTTTTGTTGTTTGCTTAAACATTTACGTGCTGTCTGTTTGCTTAGTAATACATTTTGTGCTCTTGTATTGCTCAGTTTTATCTTTTTTTAATCGTTTGTTCAAGTTTTTATTACCTTTAGCTCATTTCTGGCTCTTTTTTGCTGTCTGTTCACCTTCACCGTCAACTCTGCACCTTGTGGCTCTGAAAAGCAGTCGCTGGCATCTCTGTTCTGACACCATGTCGCTCATCTAGTCAAGATTGAATAGACTAACATTGTGGGATCTGTTCGCGCAGCCTTATGTACAAACACATTAGAAATTAAGCTAAGTAACTTTAACATATGTACATACTACTTGTCTCTTGCATAGATATTCACACTCTGGCTGTACTCACAAAATGGCACTGAAGCTAGCATGTGCTTGCTTTTTATATGCACGTTTAGGTCAAAGAAATGCTTAAAGGTACAACACACGATATTCTACACACAATAATCAAATAAAACAAAAAAAAAAAGCAGAAAACCAATTCAAAAAACTATATACAGTGTCCATAACAAAAGCTAACATTGTGGCAACATTAAAATTTCTCTTAAATCTTTAAGTTTATGCCAAGATAGTTTCTTATGAATAACATATATAGATGTTAAGTTGTCAATCTCGCCTTCATTCTTGCTTGATGGGTTCGGAGCCGATCCCTCGGCTCCGACTCGGCACTTGCTAAGCTCGAGAGTCACTTTTACCAGCTCGAGGCAGCCCCATATCCCATGATGCAAGGCGGTAAGTACCCAGATCTCGTTTGCCGCTTCGCTTATGAGGTCCTCCTTTTACCAGCTCCTGGTAAGTGATTCACTTTTTGGATATTTAAGCCCCTTTTTGTTAAAAAACCCTTAATTCTTAGTTATTAGTTAATTATTTACATTTTGTGACAAAAATTCCCTGTCTCTTCTAATATTTTTTAGTCAAACTTTACCCATCCCATCCCCTCCCTGTTAGGGTGTGTGTGTTTGTTTATAGAAATACCTTTTGGTATTTTATTTAAGTTAAATTTTTGACTGGTGTGTGTGTGTGTTTTTGTAAAGCACCATGTCAAAGGAGAGGGTCTCAGGTTTTAAGAAGTGTGACTCGTGCTGTCAGAAGATGTCTCTGACAGACGGTCACACTTCTTGCCTGTATTGCCTGGGGCCTCTTCACCTGCAGGACTCCTGTGCTATTTGTCATTCCTTCAGCCAGAGAGTCCTGCAGGAAAGGCGCAACAAGCTGATCCTTAGGGGCCTTCTTAAGCCGGAGGGCTCTCCGGCTAAGTCGGCTCCATCTAAATCAGCTAAATCTTCCAAGGCCCAGGCTTCTGTATCTAAGCCTGCGGCCTCGGCCGACTCGTCGAGTCGAGATCGGCCCGGCTGGAGCCGATTCTGGCTTGACAAAGCCTTCGGCACCGATGGCTATCGGTGCCGAATCTGTATCGACCACTTCGGTGTCGGCTCCGATCGGTTCCGACACCCATGTGGCACAGGCATCGGTGTCGGCTCCGATCGGCTCTGACACCGTTACTTTGGTGGCTGTATCGGCTCCGGCTGGAGCCGATGCATCGAGGCTCCCTGTCGGCTCCGATAAGTCTCGACAGGATCTATAGTATCGGTTCCGATGGCTCATTCCAGGAAGAGGTCGAGGTCTCCTTCCTTGGAGCCGATACTTTCGGCTCCGGCTTCACCTCTCCTTTCGGAACGGAGCCATCGGAGCCGATCTTCAAGGTCATCCAGACTGTCAGATCATGACCTAGAGAGAGTGGTCAGCAGATTACTTAAGTCACAGGTACTGGCCCAAATGTTACATAGTCCGTCTCAACAGACTACTGTTGGTCCACACCCCGTTACAGTTCCTCCTTCGACTCTACCCCAGAGCTTGGAGTTGGAGTCTTCGGAAATGGTTACTGCTACGGCTGGAGGACGGATACCCCCTTCTGTTCCTTCAGCCTCTACTCTTATCTCCTCTTCGAGACCTTCCTTAGAGGGATTCGGTGGTCGGGCTTCCATGGTCTCCTCCGAGGGGGTGAGTGGCATCGGACCCTTGTCCGAGCCCGCTCTTCCCCTTGGAGCCTCGGCCTTGGTGAGCTCGGCTCCGACATCTGCCTCTGAGACTTCCCTTTCGGTGGTCCCTGGAGTTCCTAGCTCTTCTGAGCGGGTTCTCTCGGACCTGCCTGGGAGGGGAGCATTCGAAGTGATGAAGAGTGTACTGGCCACTGGTATCAGTCAGCAGTCTGTTCCCGTAGCTCCTCCCTCTATAGTACCTGTTGACATCTCTGCCACTTCTCTTGCTACAGGACCCAGAGATCCTCCGCCTCAGGTTTCCCCATTGGGAATTTCCCCTCTTCCGAGGATTCTCCTGATGTTTCGGGAGATCCTCCTAGGAAGAGGACTTGTAAGAGGAAGCATGTAGACTCCCGAGTCTGTCACTGGATACTGACTTTGATGAGTCAGAGGGATCCCCTAGATCCCCTCTGAGGATGTCTCCTTCTCAGACATCCTAGAACTCCTTAAACAGAGGGAAACTGGCCCACCAACAATCCCTCTGAGGATGAGTCAGTATACCTAGAGGCGTTTGGATCTCGGCCCTCCACCTCCTGGGTGTCTCCGCCTTCGACCCCTTATGCAGGTTATTGCCCGAAGGCGTGGGCAGCTCCTGACTCTGTAGAGCCAGTCCCTAGGAGGCCTTCAAAATTTATCACTGCCCGTGTGACAAGCAATTCCTCACTAAGGGTGTCCCGCTGATGCCATGGTGGTGGCTGCGGCCACCAAAAGGAACTTGCAGATCCTTCCGTGCCCGTCCATCCTCCTAATAAGGACTCTAGGACCATGGATAGGTACGGTAAGCGGATGTTTTCCTCAGCGACCTTTGCTATGCGTTCGCTGAATTACCTTTGTCACTTCACCAGACTCCAGAGGGATATCCTTAAGGAGCTGGGTGAAGTAGTTCAGGATCCTACAGCTGCAGGGGCTCAAGAAAAAATTGCTTCGCAGCTAGGAACCCTCAATTCCATTGCAAACTCCTCCATGCGGCTAATATCTTATGCTGCGGATGGAGCGAGTAGAGCCGCAGGTACAGGTGTGGCTCTTAGACGCCAAGCCTGGATGCGGCTATGTGACTTTGCGGATCCCTTTAAGGCGTCCTTCACAAATTCTCCCTTTGATGGGTCAGCTTTGTTTGGCCCTCAGGTGAAGGAGACCTTGACCAGGTGCGAACAGGACGGCAAGACTCTTTCTGCTGTTGGAGTCCGTTTTTCCACCCCTTCTAGACCTTATCCCAAAGGACAGAAAGGTGGGAAAATGTGGTTCCGTAAATCCCAAGGAGTCACGCCGGATTCACATGGTCAGTTTACCCCTAGAGGCAGAGGGGGTAACAACAACAGACGCTCTAGAGGCAGAGGGGTCCGAAAACCAGGGAAACAGAGAGCCTCTCTCTGACAAGCCCTTTCAGCATCCCTGAGATGTTGCCCGGCTGTCCCTCCTTGGAGGCAGTCGGGAAGATTATCACTGTACCCAGAAGCCTGGCATTCCCTCACTCAAGACAGATGGGTACAGTCGATCATATCCAAGGGTTACATAATTCCTTTCGAGGAAAGTCCTTCCCTCAAATTCCCTTCCAGATGTACCACCGGTCTAAGGGAAATTGCAGAGTTAGAAGTCTCAAAACTACTGCAAAAGAGCCATTCAGCCAGTTACAATAGACCATTCAGAGCCCGGAATCTACTCAAGGTTCTTTTTGCTCCCCAAAAAGACGGGAGACTGGAGACCAATATTGGATCTCAGCAGACTCAACAAGTCTGTCAGGAAGACAAGATTCCGAATGGTCACTCTTCAGTCAATTCTGCCCTTCTTACAGAAGGACAACTGGATGTGCTCAATAGATCTTCAGGATGCGTACTATCACATCAAAATTCACAGACGCTCCAGGAGATTTCTCCGCTTTCTGCTGGGGTCCAGTCATTTCCAGTTCAGAGCCCTGCCCTTTGGTCTCACTACAGCCCCCAGAGTGTTCACCAAATGCATGGCAGTGGTCACGGCTCAGCTGAGACGTCAAGGATTCCAGGTGTTTCCGTATCTCGACGACTGGCTCCTGTCAGCCACCACCAGGCATCAGCTTATACAAGCCAGGGATTACACAATAAACCTTTGTTCTCATTTGGGCATCTCAATCAACTTCGAAAAGTCATCCTTATCGCCCTGCCAGTCTATTACCTTCATAGGCGCAAACTTAAACACTGTTCGGATGTCAGCTACCCTTACAGATCAAAGAGTTTCAGACATTCAGAGTCATGTCAGGATCATTCTGGCCAACAAGAAAGTACAGGCCAGAATGGTTCTAAAGGTATTAGGTCTCATGGCTGCGGCCATTACTCTTCTTCCGCTGGCTCGATTCTACATGGCCCTTCTCCAGTGGATGCTGTTCACACAATGGTCATACCAGCAACTTCCAATGCGTCACCAGATTCTGGTGACACAGACATGCAAAGAGCATCTTGCTTGGTGGATCACATCTCCTCAGGTTCACCAAGGCAGGTACTTTGTACCCCCATCCCCGATAGCCACTGTCACCACGGATGCCTCCCTGATCGGGTGGGGGGGGTCATTATCAGGGCAGGATGGTTCATGGGACGTGGCCGTCGCTCGAGTACCATCTGCACATAAATGTCCTGGAGATGAGAGCAGTGCTTTTAACGTTGCAAGCCCTCAACGACTTTCTTCCCATAGGGACAATTGCAGTCCACACAGACAACATGTCTGTAGTTTGGTATATCAACAAACAGGGCGGAACCAAGTCCTACCCCTTGTGTCGAGAAGCGCTCAGACTATGGCAATGGGCGATCTCCTCTCATCGGTTTCTGGTAGCAATGCATATCCCTGGGAAAACCAACATTGTAGCGGACAGATTGAGCAGAGCTATTCTCATGCCTCACGAGTGGTCTCTCAAGCAATCTATAGCGGAAGAGATTTTTCTGGAATGGGGTCGTCCATGTTGCGATATTTTTGCTACTCCCCAAAACAGCAAATGTCCAGACTTCTTCAGCCTCTTCCTTCTATCAGGCCATCCCCCCAGAGACGCTCTGACCCAGGATTGGCCCCAGGGACTTCTTTATGCCTTCCTCCATTTCCTCTGATCCCTCAGGTTATCCAGAAAGCTACCGTTTTGAGAGCCAAATTGATTCTCATTGCCCCTTACTGGCCTCGACAAGTTTGGTTCCCGTTCCTCCATCATCACCTTTTGGTGCAGCCGTGGCATCTGGACCCAGTGCCAGATCTTCTGATTCACCAATCGGGTCAGCTGCACCGGTCAATCCCTTCTCTCAACCTCACAGCATGGTTGCTCCACTTCCTTCCTTAGCCAGGCTTCCTTTGATCTCTAACCCAGTTAGAGACATCATAGTAGCTTCGCTAAAATCCTCTACCAGGAGGATTTATACAAGCAAATGGAAACGTTTCTCTTATTGGGCTAAGGCCAAGAATATTGATCCTTTTACTGCCCCTGTTCAGGCAGTCCTGGACTTCTTAGCAGAGATTTTTCATGCAGGCTCCTCTTCTTCCACAGTCAGAGTTCAATTGGCTGCTATTTCCAATTTTCATGTCGGGATAGCAGATCATAATATTATGTCCCATAGGCTCTGCAGGGCCTTCTTGAAAGGAATTTTCCTACTAAAACCTCCAATCAGGAATCCTCCTCCTCAGTGGGATCTAAATTTAGTGCTGACATCCTTGATTCTTCCCCTTCGAGCCAGCTGCTTCTTGTTCCCTGAAATATCTTTCTTGGAAAACTTTATTCCTAGTGGCTATTACATCGGCCAGGAGGGTGTCTGAACTTCATGCTCTTTCGGTTCGACCCCCCTATTTGGTTTTTCACAAAGACAGAGTATCTTTGAGAACTAACCCAACCTTTTTGCCTAAGGTCGCTTCAAAGAACAATTTGAATCAATCCATTGATCTCCCTGTATTTTTCCCTAACTATTCAGATAGAGCTGAACAAAAGCTACATTATCTTGATGTCCACCGTCAACTTAGATATTATTTGGACAGAACAAAAAAATTTAGGAAATCTGATCAACTTTTTGTTTCCTATGCGGATAATAAGAAAGGCCTTCCTGTTTCTAAAGTGACCTTGTCTAGATGGCTTTCTTCGGTCATCTCTGAAATTTATCTGCTCAGGGGAAAACAGCTGTGCTCAAAACCTAAAGCACATTCAACTAGGAGCTTAGCTACTTCTACAGCCTTTCAAGCTAGACTTCCTTTAGACACTATTTGTGCAGCGGCCACTTGGGCCACTCCTCACACTTTTGTTTCCCACTACAAATTGGACTTGGCCTCCAGGGACAGCGCCAGTTTTGGCTCTACAGTCCTCAAGAGTTTGTTCCATTGAGCCACCCAGGATAGAGGTGCTAGGGACGCGGTCCCATCAAGCAAGAATGAAGGCGAGATTGACAACTTAACATTAAGAAGTTATGTACCTACCATAACGTTCCATGTTAGTTGTCTTCTCTCGCCTTCTTTCTTGCGACCCTCCCTCCTTCCCCCTGGCCTGAACAGACCTTGTTATAAGAAACTGTTATGCTGAAGACCATTCAGACCTGGTCCTTCTTCCATCTGTAAGTTTGTCTTTCTTCCTTTGGGAAGTATTTTATGCATGGTGCTATTGCCCTTTGTCATCAAACGAGATCTGGGTACTTACCGCCTTGCATCATGGGATATGGGGCTGCCTCGAGCTGGTAAAAGTGACTCTCGAGCTTAGCAAGTGCCGAGTCGGAGCCGAGGGATCGGCTCCGAACCCATCAAGCAAGAAAGAAGGCGAGAGAAGACAACTAACATGGAACGTTATGGTAGGTACATAACTTCTTATTCTGTTATGTAAGGTTTGTAACTCTTTATTTATATACATTTGTAGCTAGACAAGTAAATTCTGAGAAAGGAAACTTTTAATTTTCCAGTTTAGTGTAATAACCTTTCTGGCAGTAGCCAGGATAGACCATATGAGAGGCACTTCAGTTTTAGGAATAGGACCTGGAATTGGAATATTAAATAGAATTAAAGAATCTGTGATATTACATTTGCCTGACCATAAGGCTTTAGCAACATTTCTGAATTATTCCCAAAGTGGGACAACCTTTTGACACTTTAGTCATATTTTCCCAGTCTGCCTCTAAATTATCATTGCGTCTTTATCTTAAATTCTTTTTTTGTAAATAAAAAAAAAAAAAAAAAGCTTCTATGCAAAAACTTCAAAGTAAAAATTCCCCAATAAATAGATGTGGAGTTGCTTGCAGACTGTAGGTAAAGCTTTTTATTGACCTCTGAAAATGCTTCCTTGTTTATTTTTGTGAAATATCCAATGAGACACCTCATGAGTTCACTTCTTAAAATTTTGTAAATTAGGTATGATTTATTCTTATATTTAATAGTGCTAATCTGAAAAAAGAATTCTAAAATTTTAGGAGTGGGTTTAGTGTTTATGGCTAATGGTATTTATAGGTTTATGAATTTTATTGGTCTGTATATCTAACCAATTTGTATTATTTACATTATATCTAGCTAAAAGTTTTTCTGCAGACATTTTATCTCTAAGAATTGGTACCAAAATTTTAAATTGTTTCCAAGATTAGATATTATATTTATATTAAAAGATTCTAGACAGCCAACGGAATAAGCTGTCGAAAAAAATTAGGAGCGATAACTGCTTAACTAAATAAATACTTTCTATTACTGTTTTAAAATTATATCAAATATGTTTAACTCCAAAAGTATAAAGATTCCTTTATTTATACTAGTGTTTTAGAACCCAATATGTTATGTTAATGTTTGATGAAACATTAAAGTATGCTTCAATTACCGTATTTGAAGCTAGAATTATTTTGTGTAGGCATTTCTAATTTGGGATGTATGTTGAATTTAGCCTAAGACTTAATGTTTAAGATAACAGATTTAATGTAAAGATCAATATTAGGGAATCCAGTACCATTTTCTTCCTAACTTTTAGCATGCCAGCCATAAGATATTCTTGGCTTTTGAGGATGCCACAACTAATGTTAGTAATGTAGTGTTTAACCTTTTAGTAATTTTTTGAGGGGATAATAAGAGTAGTGATTGAGCAAAGTATAATATTTTTGGTAATATTTTTATTAGTACAAGTCTGTTCCAAGATGTCCTTCAAGGATGCATCTGCAGTCATCACATATGGGTTGTCCTGCCTCAGGCAGCCCTTCGGTCGGCCGGATTCCAAAGTCTGGGTCTGGCGTCGGCTGATGTCGCACTTTCCCCGACTTCAGAGCGCCTGGGGTATAAAAGCATCAGCCGACGCCATCTTCCCCAGTCTTTCTTGCCACGTGGTGCCCGAAGCAGAAGCAGTTCGCAAGTGCCGGTCGGCCAGCCCCTGTAATTCAGCTACCAAAGACTTCAAAAAGCTAAGTACCCCGTTGGGGACTCTTTCTTGCCTCAGCCGATGTCAGATAAAGTTAATAATTGTTTAACTTGTGGGAAACAAATACCTCATAAGGATTTCCACTCTTACTGCCTACCCTGTCTAGGCCCAGACCACGACGTTTCGGCCTGTTCAGCCTGTGCTTCCTTCAACCGACGCACTCTTAGACGTCGGGCGGAGTTTGCAGAGGAATTTTTTGGGGCTAGTTTTTTGTATAAGATGCCGTCGGAGACTCCGACTTCTCATTTAGTTAAGAAACGGAAGGACGAGGACCGACACACATGGGCCGCAGTTTCGGTTGAAACCACGGCCAGGCCTACCGCGAGTGTCTCGGTCTCGGCTGAAACAGAGTCCTTAGTACTTCCAATTACCGAAACCGCTCAACCGACTACCTCGGTCCCGGATGCCCCGGCTGAGTCTGTTATTGAATTTCCAGCAGAAACTGGTGTCCTGGAACCTTCCAACACCATCCCTTTAGACAAATCTACAACAGCACTTGGTGCAGCCAGGCCTCCTGCATCCATGTCCATTAAGGCATTCTCCAGGGCTAAAGCTGCTAAACACTCAAAAGCTTTGCTTCCCAAGGTTATCCCTCAGGGACGCTCTACTGGATCACAGATTCTAAGCTTAGCAGAGGATCTTATCTCCTTAATTAGGGGCTCTCAACCTCCTCCAGACAAAAGGCCCAGGGTTGAGCCCTCTGATCCCCACTCCTCAGATGAGGCCTCTGATGGCTCTACTCTCTCGGACCACCAGGAGGAGGCTCTTTTGGCCTACGAGGATTCTGATGCAGAGGAATCTATTCCCTCGGCCTCCCCTCCTGAAGAGTTTTCCTTTGGGGAGACACTACACACCATGAGAGAGCATTTCCAATGGCAGGGCCAGGAATTCTCTGATTCCAGGAAAAGATTAAGGACCTTTTTACATTTGCCTCAGCATAGGCCTTTAGCTATTCCTCCTGTTTTGAATGTCATTGATGATGTGTACTCTGACTCTAGCACAACCCCTGATTCTCTCCCTCCGGCTCCTGCCAAACCTGATAGGTACTACAGGGTCCCGGACTCGCATCTTTACCTTTACAAGGCCCACTGTGCTGATCCAGAAACTATTTCCCAGGGCCCTAAAGTGGTTGCAGCTGCTACTGCTAAAAATCCTCTCCCCTCTGAAAGGGAGTCCAGAGCTTTAGAGAGATGGGGTAAAAAAGTGTATACTTGTGCTACTCTTTCTATGAGGGCATTAAATTGTCAATTTCATATGATACAGTACCAAGAGTATTTGTTAGATGAATTGCATAATCACCTGACCCCCTAGACCGCAAGTCACTTAAGGATCTGGTACATAACTCACAACAGGTTAGCAACCATTTCTTACAATGTGGTTATGATGCATTGGAAGCTTCATGTAGGTCAGCTATGACTGGCGCAGTCATACGTAGGCATGCTTGGCTGAAGGAACAATCTCTGCCAGACCATGTTAAAGCAAAGCTGCTGGATGCTTCTCTGGAAAAGCAAAAGTTATTTGGCTCCACGGCTCAGGAGGTCCTAAAGAAATTTGAAGAAAAGGCAAAATCCATACAAACAGTCAAAGATTTTCTTCAAGTACAACCACCAAGATTCAGCAGGAATTGGCCTTCCAAAAATTGGTCCTTTCCAGACAGAGAGGTTTCAGAGAGGCAAGAACAGGCGTGCCAGAGGTAGAGGGCAAGCTAGAGGCTCCTACAGAGGCAGCCTCCCAACCAGAGAGGTAATGCAGGACCTTCAACTACTGCACAAGGACAGGCTCAATGACTTTACTTTGACACCGCCAACCAGGGCTCAATTGGAAGCACCTTTGGGCGGAAAGCTTTTATTCTCAGAAAATTGGCACAGTATTACAGGGGACAAATGGACACTACAAATAATAGACAAAGGATACAGGTTTCAATTCCACACATTACCAAAAAGAAAGGGCATGCCAGACCTGCCACCGAATCAAAGGGCAGAGGCTTTGAAACAAATTTCCAGCTTAATGCAAATGAAAGCTATAGAAAAGGTTCCTCTCTCAGAACAAGGCCAAGGATTTTATTCCAAACTTTTCCTTGTTCCAAGAAAAGAAAAACAATGGAGGCCTATTCTCGACTTGTCCGCACTGAATACTTATCTCATTGTGCCAAAGTGCAAAATGCTGACTCTACAGCAGCTCCTTCCCATGCTGGGCAAGGGATCTTGGCTGGTAACTCTAGACCTCAAGGAGGCATACCTGCATGTCCCTATCAGACAAAGTTGCAGAAGACACCTCAGATTTCTTGCAGGGTCAGAGCATTATCAATTCTCAGCATTGCCCTTTGGCTTATCTACTGCGCCCAGAATATTCACGAAATACCTGGCATCAGTAATTGCACACTGCAGACTTCAGGGGATTCAAATATACCCATATCTGGACGACTGCCTTATACAAGCGGACAGCCAACAAACTTTGGTAAAACACTTGAATTATGCCATCCACCTACTTCAGGCTTTGGGATATACAGTCAACTTTCACAAATCAAGACTTGTTCCATCCCAAAGAATAACCTTTCTGGGTGCAGATCTAGATACAACCGCCCAAATGGCCTTCCTCACAGAAGAAAAACAAAATCAACTACCAGATTACTTCAAAAATCTGACAAGACGACCCCAGCTGACTGCAAGGAAAATCCTGCAGGCCCTGGGTTACATGGCTTCTTGCATCCTTCTGATCCCGCATGCAAGAATACATATGAGGAAACTACAATGGTACCTAAGGAGTTTATGGACTCAGCACAGTCACAGCCTGGAAACTTTGATCCCACTCATTCCATGCCTTCAAAAGGAATTTCTGTGGTGGGGCTCAAGCAAGCCAGTCAAACAGGGGGTCTGCCTTTCAGCAAACCAATAGCCAGCCAAACCATTACAACAGACGCTTCAGACCACGGATGGGGAACGCACATGGAGGGCAGATGCATTCAAGGTCTATGTTCACAAAAAGAGCTACGCATGCACATAAACCAAAAGGAAATGCTGGCAGTGATACATGCAGTCGAAGCCTTCAACCCCTTTCTGCATCATGGCCATCTGCTAATAAGGACAGGCAACACCACGGTTATGTGGTACATAAACAAGCAAGGAGGCACCCATTCCTATCCTCTTTGCAGGCTGGCAATGAATCTATGGGAACTCTCCTTGAAACTCAATATACAGCTACAATCCCAGTTTGTGCCAGGGAAAGACAATATACTGGCGGACAGCTTAAGCAGAAATATCATGGATGTACACAAATGGATGCTGCACCCAGACATCTTTCTACAGATAACACAATCATGGGGGAGGCCGGACTTGGATCTTTTTGCCTCCCCCCACAATCAGCTGAAGAAACTTTGCTCAAGGACATACCACCCACAAGCATGGAAAGTGGACGTCCTCTCTTTCAGCTGGAGAACTCTAACAGTGTATGCATTTCCACCTCTCCCATTAATGACCAAGGTTTTACTGAAGATCAGGACAGAGCAGCCAAAAGTGATTCTGATAGCTCCGGACTGGCCAAGACAGCACTGGTACCCACTGTTAAAGGGCCTGTCACACACGAAACCATGGCCTCTTCCTCTATGGCCACTTCTCCTGACACAGCACAATTACAGAACTCTGCATTCCAACCTAAAAACCTTGCAACTAACAGCCTGGAAAATACCTTGACTCCTCCTCAGGACAAGCTATCCCAGAGAGTGAAGGATATTATTATGGAAGCTCGCCAGCCTTCCACAAGAAACGCATATTCAGCAAAATGGAAAAGATTTCACATTTGGAACGCCACAAAGGGCTTAAATGCGACAGTGATGAACATGGCACATATCCTGGAATACTTGGCAGAAATGTTCACAATGGTCTGTCTTACTCTTCCATTAAAATTCATGCTTCAGCAATTTCAGCAGAGTACAATACTGATCCACCTGTCTTCTCTCATCCTCTCCTAAGACAGTTTCTAAGAGGAATCAAAAACATCAATCCTCCAAGGAAACCACCTCTACCTACTTGTGACCTTAACTTCATGTTGGAAAAACGAACACTGCCTCCCTTTGAACCAGCAGCATCTGCAGAACTACAGTTCCTGTCTTGGAAGACTGCTTTCCTTCAGGCCATAACCTCAGCAAGAAGAGTATCTGAGTTACAGGCCCTTATGGCAGTACAGCTATTCCTTATTTTTCATCAGGACAGAGTTTCATTGAGAACCAATCCTACATTTATGCCAAAGGTGGTATCCAGGGTTTCATTAAATCAAGCTATTCACTTGCCTACCTTCTTTCCAAATCCACAAAACAAAGGGGAGAAACTTCTGCACACCCTGGACATACACAGACAGTTACGCTACTACTTGGACAGAACTAAAGGTTACAGAAAAACTGACCAGCTGTTGGTAGCATATGCTGCTTGTACACAAGGAAAAGCAATTTCCAAACAGACAATTTCAAAATGGATAGGGAATTGCATTCGTTTTTGTTACTCCTTTCATGGAAAAACTGTGCCAGCTAACATTAGACCTCATTCCACGAGAGCCACAGCCACCTCCACAGCCTTCTTAAGAGGGGTGGCTACCAAGGACATTTTAGAAGCTGCTACATGGAGCTCCGTGCATACATTTGCCAAGCATTACAATTTACCTTTATATTCCAGATCCAGAGCAGGCTTTGCTACGGCAGTCCTGCAGGGCATTTTAGCTACACCATCCTTTACATAGTTCCTCCACCCCCAGATTGGCTATGGCATTCTACCCATATGTGATGACTGCAGATGCATCCTTGAAGAACATAGTACAGTTTTGTACCTACTATAAATGTAGATGTCCGATAGGTATGCATCTGCAGTCAGGTTTACCCTCCCTCCTTCACCTCTGGTATTTCTTGGGTACTTACCCCTCTTATAGCTAGCTGGGGGGAATCTATTATGGTGCATTTGTTTTTATATTATTGTGCATGTTTGGATTTTTAAATGCATCTCTCCAAATTTAGCCTTCCTTAGAGGGCACCTGGCATCTGGGGCAAGAAAAACGGAGGAAGATGGCGTCGGCTGATGCTTTTATACCCCAGGCGCTCTGACGTCAGGAAAGTGCGACATCAGCCGACGCCGGACCCAGACTTTGGAATCCAGCCGACCGAAGGGCTGCCTGAGGCAGGACAACCCATATGAGATGACTGCAGATGCATACCTATCGGACATCTACATTTATGGTAGGTACAAAACTGTACTTTTCATCTAGTTTTGCAATGCTATTAGTTAAATTTTTATAATTTAAGGATACTGTTTCTCCACTTAGTTTTTATATTAATTTGTAAATATTTTTTTTTCAATTAAACTTTGTAATTTTTTAAAGTGGATGTAACTTTAACATTGTTTCTATTTTATTATGGTTATTTTTTAATCCAGAGATTTTCTCAATGTATTTATTGATTTAATAATCTCTAGTGAAGAATCAGTGCTATTGGACGTTAACAAAATATCAGCAAATAATTGGATTTTACTGTTATAAGCATCATTAATGGAAAAAACTATTTTAATATTTCTAATGTATGTGGCAAAGGGTTCTATTGATAAGGCCAAAAGTGGACATAGTGGACAATCCTTGCTTTGTTTCCTTTGATATTTTAAAGAAACTAGAGAGGAAAGATTCAGTTTTAACAAAAGAAAAGGTGTTGTATAATTTCATCACTATTTCTGTAAAGTTTGAAGAAAAAATTGTATTCATTAAGTACTTTTTTATAAATATAGCCAATTGAATCAAAGGCCTCATCAGTGCGTAGGTATGTTATCAAGAAGTCTTTATTTGCTAAATCTATTAAAGATAAGTCTAATGATATCTTGTACTTTTCATCCCATGATAAATCCAGCTTGATCCTCCTTAATCAAGTTTGATATTATATTGCTTAGTCCTTTAGTCAAAATGGCCATTAAAATTTTATAATCAGCATTTACTTGGTAACTAGGATGGTACAAAGTATATATCTTACGGTTTTTATCTTGTTTTAAAGTAGGGGAAATCAGAATATTTCCATAAAGGTAGAATATTTAATGAACTTCTAACTTCATCTAATGCATTTATTGGATTTTTTTATATATTATCTGGAACTATTTTATGTAATTCTGAGATTAAACCATCTAAACCAGGAACCTTATTTTTTTAGACTTATTTGTTCTTTTAATTCTTTAATAGTAATGGATTTATCTAACATTATTTTGCTCTTTTTGTTTGTTTTCCTTTAAGAAGCTGGGAGTTCTATCACTGTTATCTAATATTAAATCTCTTATTTTCATCGTAATGTTTTCTAAAAGTTTCCAAAAATGTCTCTTAAATTTGTTATTCAAGTTTATTTACTTGATATGTGATTCCGTTAATATGATTTATGTTACTTAATGTTTTTGATCTTACTGCTCTTCTTTGTAAATTTTTAGGATTTACCTTATAAGTTTGCAACGTAAGCTTCTTTAAGTTTATTCCAACTTTAATATTTCTATATATTTTGGTTCAGTGTTTTAAATTCTGCATTCGTATCACTATCAGAAGGTTTTAATTTTTATCAATTTTTGTTTGAAGCACATTTAATTCACTGTTCCATTCCTTTCTTTTTGATAAATACCATCTCTTTATTCTACCAGAATTGTAGGCTTTTAACGTGTTCCATCAAATAACGCGAGAAACTTCACTATTGTTATTGGTGTCTATAAAATTTTCAGTTCATTTAGGAACCATTCTTTAAATCATTTAATTTTAACTATATTTTCTGGTGTTCTTTGCCAAAAAATTATTTCATTCGGGTTTGATTTAGATGGCATTTTGGTCAGACAAAGGACAGGATGTTATTAACACTTCTATTTTTGATTATAAAACATTAGAAACAAATACTTTATCAATATGTAAGAATAGTGGGTATAGTTTAAGGTATTTGCCAGTGTTGATTCTTGAATATTTCCAAGATCCATCATATTGGTAAAATTGTGTAATTGTTTTGGGTTTATTTGGTGGTATAATTTTCTGAAAGTATACAGTTAGTTACCCGTCATTAGGATGTCACCTTTTGCATGTAAAGTTATAAAAGGTCTAAATACTTTTTTGCTACTTTGGAACCAATTCCAGGTATCCAATAAATATTAACAAAAGTATACCTATTTTTCTCTATTTCAAGTACAACTAATCCCATCATGACATTTTGCCAGTGTAAAAGTCTATCACTTTTGGTATAGTTATTGATGTTAAGTTGTCTGTAGTTTTCATTCTTGCTGGTTGGGTTCGGAGCTGATCCTCTGCTCCGACTCTGCCATCTTCAAAAGCTCGAGAGCTGCTTACTGGCTCGAGGCCCCCCTATATCCCATGATGCCTGGCGCTAGATACCCAGATCTCATTTGCCGCTTCTGCTACGAGGTTGCGTTTACTGGCTCAGGTCGTATTTTTTCACTTTGTTTATAATATTTAGAATTTTATTAGTCATATACTTATCATAGCATAGTAGTAGGGTCTAGTGGTAATTTGTTAAAATTTGTTAGTGTTTAATCCCCTTAAACTCGTTTTGAGTTTTTTCCCCCTCCCTCCCCCACTCCCGTTTTGCCTTTTTAAGATAAGCCGTTTTAGTTAGAGTCTTATCCTTTTCTTTTTTAAGGTAGACAAATTTTTTCATTAGAATTTGTGGTAGTTTGTAGGTCTTATATAGTGTGTGTGCTGTTAGGGTGTGGTAACTTGTGTGGATTGTGTGTGTTGATGTCCTTCAAGGATGCATCTGCAGTCATAACAAATGGGTTGTCCTGTCGTCAGGCAGCCCTTCGGTCGGCCGGATTCCAAAGTCTGGGTCCGGCTTCGGCTGATGTCGCACTTCACCCGACGTCATCTCTGCTGGTCTTCGGGTATAAAGGCATCAGCCGACGCCATTTTCCCCAGTCTTTCTTGCCGCGCTCAAGCAGAAGCTGTTCGCAAGTGCCGGTCGGTCAGATCCAGAGATTACTACTACCGAATACTACTCAAGACTTCTAAAAGCTAAGTACCCGCTGGGGACTCTTTCTTGCCTCAGCCGATGTCAGAAAAAGTCAATAACTGTTTAACTTGTGGGAAACAAATACCTCATAAAGATTTCCACTCTTACTGCCTGCCTTGCTTAGGCCCAGACCACGACGTAGCAGCCTGTTCGCCTGTGCTTCCTTCAACCGACTAACGCTTAGGCCGGTCGGAGTTTGCTGAACAGTTTTTCGCTCAGATTTTGCGTACATTATGCCGCCGGATCCTCCGACTACCCAAATTGTTAAAAACGCAAAGAAAAGACCGACACTCGCGGTCCGGTTTCGCCGAAACCACGGTTAAGCAAGCCGAGTGTCTCTGTTTCGCCGAAACCGAAAACCGGTCAATCTTCAGCGAATCCATGACTACTACTGAGGCTCCTGCTACCTTAGTTGAATCGGCCTCAGAAGTTTTGCCTACTACTGTGGTTCCTAGTGATTTATCAGACACCATTCCTTTGGATGTCTCTACCCCAGCACGTGGTGCTGCTAGGCCTCCTGCAGCCATGTCTATTAAGGCCTTTGCCAGGGCTAAAGCAGCCAAAACTGTTAAATCAGTGCCTGTAAAGCCCCCCTCACACAGGCCCACTTCTAGTTCACAAATGCTTTCTCTGGCTGAGGATTTAATATCCTTAATTAGGGGATCCCAATCCCACCCAGACAGGGCCTCTCAGCCCCCAGAAAAGAGACCTAGAGCAGAGCCCCCCGAGCCAGTGTCCTCTGATGATTCTTCGGATGACTCAGACATTACAGACCAGCCAGAGGCTCCTTTTTCTACTTATGAAGATTCAGATGCTGAAGAATCCATTCCATCTGCCTCTCCACCAGAGGAATTCTCCTTTGGGGAAACCTTACATGCCATGAGAGAACAATTCCAATGGCAGGGACAAGATTTCTCAGATTCAAGAAAAAGGCTTAGGACATTTCTGCACTTACCACAACATAGGCCCTTAGCTATACCTCCAGTACTGCCTGTTGTGGATGATGCATTTAATGATGTTTGCACTGCTCCTGATACTTTACCTCCAGCCCCTGCCAAACCAGATAGATTTTACAGGGTGCCAGACACTCATCACCACCTATACAAGGCCCAACTTGCAGATCCTGAGACTATATCCCAGGGGCCTAAGGCAGTAGCCTCGACCTCAGCAAAAAACCCTATTCCTTCTGAAAGGGAATCCAGGTCCTTAGAGAGATGGGGGAAAAAAGTTTACACCTCTGCTACTCTCTCAGCTAGGAGCTTTAAACTGTCAGTTTCATATGATCCAATACCAAGAGTTTATGCTTGATCAGTTAACTAAGAAGCTGTCCACTGATGACCCCTTAGATAAGAAATATGTTTTAGAAATGGTGAATAACATTCAGCAGGTTAGTAACCATTCTTTAAAATGTGGCTATGATGCACTGGAGGCTTCATTTAGATCAGCCATGACTGGCACAGTGATAAGAAGGCATGCATGGTTGAAAGAACAGGTCTTGCCGGATCATGTTAAAGCAAAGCTGTTAGATGCTCCTATGGATAAGGCCAGTCTATTTGGTACACCTGCTCAGCAAGTAATGAAGAAAATGGAAGAGAAGGCAAAATCTGTACAAACAGTTAAGGATTTCTTACAGGTTCAGCCCCAAGGTTTAGCAGGAACTGGCCTGCCAAAATTGGTCCTTTCCAGACTCCTCAAAATCTCAGAGGCAGGAATAGATGCTCTAGAGGCAGAAATCAATCCAGAGGAGGTGCCTACAGAGGACGACAGTGGCAAGGCAATAACCGAGGCACAGACACAACCACTGCCACTGCAACAGGACAATCACAGTGACTTGGCTCTGACACCGCCTACCAGGGAGCAAATAACAGCACCTTTAGGCGGAAAGTTAGCCTTATTTTCAAAAAATTGGCACTATATCACAAAAGACAAGTGGATTTTGCAAACCATAGACCAAGGTTACAGGTTCCACTTCCACACTTTACCAGTAAAAAGAGGAATGCCACACCTACCTCCAAATCAAAAAACAGAAGCTCTAAAGCAGGTAGCGCAATTAACAAAGATAAGAGCTGTGGAAAGAGTACCAATAACAGAACAGGGCAAAGGATTCTACTCCAGACTCTTCCTAGTACCAAGAAAGGAGAAAAGTTGGAGACCTATTCTCGACCTGTCCGTCTTAAACACATACATCATTGTCCCAAAATTCAAAATGCTGACCCTACAGCAACTTCTTCCCATGCTGGGCAAGGAGTGTTGGCTGGTAACTCTAGATCTCAAGGAGGCATACCTGCACGTCCCCATACGACCAAATTGCAGAAGATACCTCAGATTTCTTGCAGGATCAGAGCATTATCAATTCTCAGCATTGCCCTTTGGCTTATCTACTGCACCCAGAGTATTCCCAAAATGCCTGGCATCAGTAATCGCTCACTGCAGGCTACAGGGAATCCAAATGTATCCATACCTGGACGACAGCCTGTTACAAGCGGACAACAAAAGCAAGCTGACAACAGATTTACAAAAAGTCATTTGCTTACTACAAGCCCTGGGATACACAGTCAATTTACAAAGTCAAGACTGATACCATCCCAAACAAGAACATTCTTGGGTGCGGAATTGGACACAGCAAAACAAATGGCATTCCTAACTGCAGAAAAACAAAAACAACTCCCTCTTTAATTCTTGGCATTAACAAAGCAGAACAAACTAACAGCAAGAAAAGTACTGCAGGCCTTGGGCTTCATGGCATCATGCATAATCTTGGTCCCACATGCCAGACTGCATATGAGAAAGCTACAGTGGTACCTAAAGAATTTATGGTCTCAACACAGGCACAGCTTAGAAACCAAATCCCACTAATCCCATGCCTGAAACAGGAGTTCCTATGGTGGGCTCAAGCATGCCAGTCAAACCCAGGCTTGCCCTTCCACAACTTTCAAGCAAGCCAAACCATCACAACGGACGCCTCAGACCTAGGCTGGGGGGTGCACATGTTGGACAAATGCATACAAGGATTGTGGACTCCAGACAAGCTGCACCTGCACATAAACCAAAAAGAAATGCTGGCAGTAAAACTAGCAATCCAGAAATTCAGACCATTCCTCAAAGAAGGCCATTTACTGATAAGGACAGACAACACCACAGTCATGTGGTACATCAACAAACAGGGAGGCACTCATTCATACCCCTATGCAGAATGACTCTGGACCTTTGGAATATGGCTCTGAGCTACAACATCCAGTTACAGGCAATATTTCTGCCGGAAAAGAAAACACCCTAGCAGACATGTTAAGCAGAACCACCTCGGATGCTCACGAATGGATGCTACACCCGGACATCTTCAAGGCCATCACAAAGAAATGGGGAATGCCACAAATAGACCTATTCGCATCCCCACTCAATCACCAGCTCAAAAAATTCTGCACAAGGACATACCACCCACTTGCATGGAAGGTGGACTCTCTATCCTTCAGTTGGAAAGGCCTGACGGCATATGCATTTCCACCTCTTCCTTTGATGCACAAGGTGCTACTGAAAATCAAAGAGGGAACGCCCAAGGATAATTCTGATAGCTCCGAATTGGCCAAGACAACACTGGTATCCATTGCTGAGGAGCATGTCTCAGGGGAGAATGTGGTCAATACCCCTGATGCCTTTGATGTTAACTCAGAACAACTACAACATCATGCACCCAAATTTAAAAACCTTGCAACTGACTGCCTGGAACATCACATAGCAGCAACTAACCCAGACCTATCCCAAAGGGTTAAAGACATTATCCTTGAAGCCCGCAGACCTTCAACAAGAAGGAACTATGCAGGAAAATGGAAAAGATTTGTCATTTGGAGTACTGAAAGAGGAAAAGATGCGTCTAACATAGATATTGCTAACATCCTGGAGTACTTGGCAGAGCTTCTACATACAGGCCTGTCCTATTCCTCCATCAAGATACATGCATCAGCTATTTCAGCAGAATACAGCTTCGATCCACCTGTCTTTTCGCATCCTCTACTCAGGCAATTCCTCAGAGGGATCAAGAATGTAAAACCTCCTAGGAAACCACCATTACCAGCATGGGACTTGAACTTTGTGCTTGAAAAACTGACACTCCCTCCATTTGAACCAGCAGCAACAGCAGATCTTCAACACCTATCATGGAAAACTGCTTTCCTACTGGCAATTACTTCAGCAAGGAGGGTTTCGGAACTACAGGCCTTAATGGCAGTACAACCCTTCCTAATCTTCCATCAAGATAGGGTGTCCATGAGAACTAATCCTACATTTATGCCTAAGGTGGTATCCAGAGTGTCTTTAAACCAGGCAATCCACCTACCTACCTTCTTTCCCAATCCACAGAACAGGGGGGAAAAACTGCTGTATACCTTGGATGTACATGGACAGTTACGCTACTACCTGGAGAGAACCAAAGCTCACAGAAAGACTGACCAGCTTTTAGTAGCCTATGCAACAGGAAGGGAAGGAAAAGCAATTTCCAAACAGACAATCTCCAAATGGATAGGAAATTGCATAAGATTCTGTTACTCCTACCACGGAAAACCAATTCCACAGAACATAAGACCTCATTCTACAAGGGCTACAGCCACTACCACAGCTTTCTTACGAGGAGTGGCAACTAAGGACATTATTGAGGCGGCTACTTGCACCTCCGTGCATACATTTGCCAAGCATTATAATTTACCTCTGTACTCTAGATCCCGAGCAGGGTTTGCCACTGCTGTACTGCAAGGGATCCTAACTACACCATAATTCTTCTTCCTCCTCCCCTAGTTTGGCTATGGTATTCTACCCATTTGTTATGACTGCAGATGCATCCTTGAAGGACATAGTACAGTTTTGTTCCTACCATAAATGTAGATGTCCGAACAGGATAGCATCTGCAGTCAGGATTACCCACCCTCCTTCCCCTCTGTGGTACTCCTAGGGTATTTACCCTCCTAATAGCTAGCTGGGGGAGTCTCTTATGGTGTATTTGTTTGTATATATGTACATACATTGTTATTTTTTGTTTGCCTTCTACTTTTTTGGAAACATTGGCATTTATCCAAAATATAGCTTGCCAAGAGGGCAACTGGCATCTGGGGCAAGAAACACTGAGGAAAATGGCGTCAGCTGATGCCTTTATACCCGAAGACCAGCAGAGATGACGTCGGGTGAAGTGCGACATCAGCAAGCCGACCCAGACTTTGGAACTCCGGCCGATCAAGGGCTGCCTGACGACAGGACAACCCATTTGTTATGACTGCAGATGCTATCCTGTTCGGACATCTACATTTATGGTAGGTACAAAACTGTACTTTCTAGTTGCCTACTTCCCCTTGTACTTGTCTTTGTATTTGATTTTCCTTTACAGGAATGTCTAAAGACACAAGTGTCGGGATTCAAGAAGTGTGACTCATGCTGTCAGAAAATGTCTCTGACAGATGGTCACACTTCTTGCGTCTACTGCTTGGGCTCCCTACACCTGCAGGACTCTTGTTCAGTGTGTCACGCCTTTAGTCCAAGAGTCCTGCAGGAGCATAGGAATAAGCTTATCCTTTGGGGTTTGCTTAAACCTGAAGGATCACAGGCCAAGACTCAGTCAGTGAAACCTTCTAGGCCATCGAAACCATCGGCTCCCAGTTCGGATCCGTCACCAGGTATGGCTTCTGCTTCAACTTCAGTTCCGGCTGGAGCCAAAGTACCTATCTCCCAGTTGGCCCAGACTCTTCTTTGGGAACAGTCAGGGAGTCTAAAACGCTCCAGGTCATCATCCTTGGAGTCTATACACTCGGCTCCAGGGTCACCCTTGTTGCAATCGGAGCGGAGTCGTCGATCCCACTCTTCTCGGTTGTCTAGACTATCTGACCATGATTTGGAGAGAGTGGTGAGCAGGCTTTTAAAGTCGCAGGCCCTGGCAAAAATGCTATCCAGCCCCCCCTCATCAGGGTTCGGCTCTACCTGTTTCTGCAATAGTTCCTCCTTCGACTCATCCCTTGAGTTCGGAGCTGGAGCATGCTGAGGCTGGAACCATGGGTCCGTTGGCACCGATACCTCCCCTTTCGGTTCCGTCGTCTGCTCCGATCTCTTCCATGGTGCTGTCCTTGGAGAGATCTGGCGCCGGGACTCCCTCTGCTCCGAGGGGGCGATTGGCATCGGACCCTTGTCCAACCCCGTTCTCCCTCTCGGAGCTTCGGCACAGGTGAGTTCAGCTCCTACATCGACTTCGGAGCCGTCTCTCTCTCGGTGCCGGGAAGGCTCCCGGTCTCTTCGGAGCCGGAACCTTCTCTGGTATCTGGAAGAGGTGCCTTCGAGGTCATGAGGAGTGTGCTGGCATCTGAGTCAGCCTCACGGTCAGCCTCATCAGCTCCTCCCCCCATGGTGCCTGCACCTGCCTCTGCCGCTCCTCCAGACCCCAAGCGTGGGGAACAAGCATTCCAGGGCACCCTATTGGGTGTATCTTCCTCTTCTGAGTCCTCCCCCATTCATTCAGAGGAGCCCCCTCGAAAGAGGAAATGCTAGAGGAAGCATGTTGACTCTCCTGAGTCTGTCACTTCAGATACCGACTTGGAGGAGTCGGAAGGGTCCCTGAGATCCCCCTCTGAGGAGTCTCCTTTTCAGACATACTACCCTTAACCCTTCCGAGGACGAGTCTGTATTCCTGGGCGCGTTTGGTTCTCAACCCTCCACCTCCTGGGTGTCTCCGCCTTTCGATCCACTGATGTCTGTGGTAGCTTGAAAGGTGTGGTCAGCTCCAGACACAATGGAACCAACTCCTCGCATGCCCACAAAATTCATTACTGCCCTTCAAGACAAGCAATTTCTGACCAGCGGTGTTCCCGTTGATGCCATGGTGGTAGCAGCGGACACTAAAAAGGAGTTGGCTGAAACTTCTTCGTCCATTCCCCTAATAAGGAATTTAGGACGATGGACAGATATGGGAATCTGATGTTTTCCTCAGCGACCTCCATGCGTTCTCTAAACTGTTTGTGCCATTTTACCCGTTTTCAAAGGGATCTCCTTAAAGAGCTAGGCGATACCCTTCTAGATCCATCAGCTGCGGGGGCTTCAGGCTAAGATTGCCTCCCAGCTGGCGACTCTAAATTCAGTAGTAAACTCCTCCATGCGGCTCATCTGTTATGCAGCCAATGGCGCGAGTAGGGCCGCAGGCACAGGTGCGGCTTTGAGGAGACGCGCTTGGATGCGGTTATATGCAGAACCCTTCAGGGCGTCTTTCCCTAACACCCCCTTTGATGGCTCTGCTCTGTTTGGACCACTGGTGAAGGATACCCTTACCAGGTGTGAGCAGGAAGGCAAGACTCTCTCTGCTGTTGGAGTCTGTTTTTCCACTCCTTAAAGACCGTATCCCAAGGGTCAGAAGAGCGGAAAAATGTGGTTCCAGAAACCCCAGGGGAGCCGTGCCTGACACATGGAGAGTTCCTCTCCAGGGGCAGAGGAGGGAACAACAATAGATGCCGCCCTAGGGGCAGAGGGGGTCCGCAAAATCAGGGCCAAAGAGAATATTTCATTGACAAGCCCTTCCAGCATCCCTGAAGTGCTGCCAGACTGTCCACCTTCGGAGGTAGTCGGGGGAAGATTATTGCTGTACCCCAAAGCCTGGCAAAGTATAACACAAGACAAATGGGAACTTTCTGTGATATCCGAAGGTTACAAAATCCCCTTCATGTTAAGTTGTCAATCTCGCCTTCATTCTTGCTTGATGGGTTCTGAGCCGATCCTCGGCTCCGACTCGGCACTTTGCTAAGCTCGAGAGTCACTTTTACCAGCTCGAGGCAGCCCCATATCCCATGATGCAAGGCGGTAAGTACCCAGATCTCGTTTGCCGCTTCGCTGATGAGGTCCTCCTTTTACCAGCTCTTTTTAAGTGTTTTAAATTAAACTGCTTTTAGCCCCTTTTCACTTTTAAACTTTTTTCTCTTAAAGATCTTTTATTTTTACTTAATTGTAAGCCCCTTTTTGACTAAAATTATCCTTCCTCCTTAATTTTTTTAGTCAGGCCTTCCTTCCCACACCCCTGGACTTTCACACCTGCTTCTTACTTTGCCTTTTCACCTGCAGACTGGGACTCCTTCATGTCACAGGACTCTCCTGTGTCATTCTTTTAGCCAGAAATAAAGGAAAAAGGGGAACAGAAAACTCTATTTTAAGGGGACTCCCAAAACCAGAGGCTCCCGGCCTCCGGCTCGCCCTCCTAGCCGTCTAAAAGGCGAGCCTCAGGCCTCCTCTTCTTGCTGCTCCGACTGTCGAAGTCGAGGATCCGCCGATCCAAACTCCCAAAATCTTCGCAAAAAATGGCCGGCACCTGGCTACACGATTTTTTTCGGTTTTTGTGTCTTTTCACGAGCACCGGCTCAGACCACCATGTGGCCCGCTTGCGGCTATTTTCGATGCCTGCATCGGCTCCAGCTGGAGCCGATGCATCTAGATCTTCTCTCGGAGCCGAAAAGTTATCGGCTCCGACTGGATCAGTGGGTTTATCGGCTCCGATGGTTCTTTCGAGGAAGAGGTCCAGGTCCCCCTCCTTGGAACCGATTCTGTCGGCTCCAGCCTCACCTCTTCTTTCGGAACGGAGCCATCGGAGCCGATCATCTAGGTCGTCCAGGTTATCTGACCATGATTTAGAGAGGGTGGTAAGCAGATTATTAAAATCACAAGCACTGGCCCAGATGCTTCATAGTCGGTCTCAACAGACGACTATTAGTCCACATCCCCTTCAAGTTCCTCCTTCGACTCTACCACAGAGTTTGGAGCTGGAGTCTACGGGAATAATTACTGCTATGGCTGAAGGGCAGATACCCCCTCCTTCTGCACCTTCAGCATCTACTCTTATCTCCTCCTCGAGACCTTCCTTGGAGGGATTCGGTGGTCGGGCTTCCCTGGTCTCCTCCGAGGGGGTGAGTGGCATCGGACCCTTGTCCGACCCCACTCTTCCCCTTGGAGCCGGCCTGGTGAGCTCGGTTCCGACATCTGCCTCTGAGCCTTCCCTTCGGTGGGCCGGAGTCCCAATTTCTTCCGGAACGGGTTCTCTCGGATCTCCTGGGAGGGGGGCCTTCTAGGTGATGAATAGTGTGCTGGCCACTGGGCTCAGTCAGCAGTCTATTCCCTTAGCTCCTCCCTCTACAGTGCCTGTCGATATCTCTTCCATCTCCCTTGCTCCCGGACCTAGAGATCCACCGCCTCAGGTTTCGCCACTGGGAAGAACCCTCTTCCGAGGATTCTCCTGACCAGTCAGGAGATCCTCCAGAAGAGGACTTGTAAGAGGAAACACCTGGACTCCCCTGAGTCTACCACTTCAGATACCGACTTAGATGAGTCGGAGGGCTCCCCAAGATCCCCCTCTGAGGATGTCTCCTTTTCAGACATCCTAGAACTTCTAAAACAGAGGGGAAACTGGCCCTCCATAAATCCCTCCGAGGATGAGTCGGTATACCTACAGGCGTTTGGATCTTGACCCTCCACCTCCTGGGTGTCTCCACCTTTCGACCCCCTTATGGAGGTTATTGCTTGAAAGGCTTGGGCTGCTCCTTATTCTGTAGAGCCAGTTCCTAGGAGGCCATCTAAATTTATTACAGCCCCTTCTGAAAAGCAATTCCTTACTAAAGGTGTCCCTGTTGATGCCATGGTGGTGGCGGCCGCCACTATGAAGGAACTTGCAGATCCTTCCGTACCAGTCCATCCTCCTAATAAGGATTCTAGGACCATGGATAGGTATGGTAAGCGGATGTTCTCCTCAGCGACCTTTGCCATGCGTTCGCTGAACTATTTGTCACTTCACCAGACTCCAAAGGGACATCCTTAAGGAACTAGGTGAAGTAGTGCAGGATCCTACGGCTGCAGGGGCTCAAGAAAAGATTGCTTCTCAGCTAGGAATCCTTAATTCTATAGCTAACTCCTCCATGCGACTGATCTCGTATGCAGCAGATGGAGCGAGTAGAGCCGCGGATACAGGAGTGGCTCTTAGACGTCAATCCTGGATGCGGCTCTAATTTTGCAGATCCCTTTAAGGCGTCCTTCACGAATTCTCCCTTTGATGGGTCAGCATTGTTTGGCCCTCAAGTGAAGGATACATTGACCAGGTGTGAGCAGGACGGCAAGACTCTTTCTGCCGTAGGGGTCCGTTTTTCTACCCCCTCTAGACCTTACCTCAAAGGTCAGAAGGGCGGAAAAATGTGGTTCCGTAAATCCCAAGGAGTCACGCCAGACGCACGTGGTCAGTTTACCCTTAGAGGCAGAGCGGGTAATAATAACAGACGCCACTCTAGAGGCAGAGGGGGTCCACAAAACCAGGGAAGCAGAGAGCCTCTCTCTGACAAGCCCTTCCAGCATCCCTGAGATGTTGCCCGACTGTCCATCCTTGGAGGCAGTCGGGGGAAGACTATCGCTGTAACCAGAAGCCTGGCATTCCCTCTCTCAAGACAAATGGGTACAGTCGATCATATCCAAGGGTTACAAGATTCCTTTCGAGGAAAGTCCTTTCACTCACAAAAATTCCCTTCCAGATGTGCCACCCGGTCTAAAGGAAATTGCAAAGTTAGAAGTATCAAAGCTTCTACAAAAAAGGGCCATTCAGCCAGTTACAACAGACCATTCAGAGCCCGGAATCTACTCAAGATTCTTTTGGTCCCCAAAAGACGGGAGACTGGAGACCAATATTGGATCTCAGCAGACTCAACAAGTCTGTGAGAAAGACAAGATTTCGAATGGTCACACTTCAATCAATTTTGCCCTTCCTAGAAAAGGACAACTGGATGTGCTCAATAGACCTTCAGGACGCGTACTATCACATAAAAATTCACAGACGCTCCAGAAGGTTTCTCCGCTTTCGGCTGGGGTCCAGTCATTTTCAATTCAGAGCCCTGCCCTTTGGTCTCACTACAGCCCCCAGAGTGTTCACCAAATGTTTGGCAGTGGTCACGGCTCACCTGAGACGTCAAGGATTCCAGGTGTTTCCGTATCACAACGACTGGCTCCTTTCAGCCACCACCAGGCATCAACTTCTTCAAGCCAGGGATTTCACCCTAAATCTCTGCACTCATTTAGGAATTTCGATCAACTACGAAAAATCCTCCTTATTGCCCTGCCAGTCTATTACTTTCATAGGCGCAAACTTAAACACTGTTCGGATGTCAGCAACCCTCACAGACCAAAGAATCTCAGATATCCAAAGTCACGTGAGGATCATCCTTGCCTGCAAAAAGGTACAAGCCAGAATGGTTCTGAAGGTGTTGGGCCTCATGGCTGCGGCCATTACCCTTCTTCCCCTGGCCCGCTTCTACATACGTCTTCTTCAATGGATGTTGTTCACCCAGTGGTCTTACCAACAACTTCCCATGCATCACCAAATCCTGGTGACACAAATTTGCAAGAATCATCTGTCATGGTGGATTTCTTCCCCCCAGATTCATCAAGGCAGACCCTTTGTATCCCCGGCCCCGGTAGCCACAGTCACTACGGACGCCTCCCTGATCGGGTGAGGGGGTCATTATCAGGGCAGGATGGTTCATGGGACGTGGCAACCGTTCGAATACCACCTGCACATAAATGTCCTAGAGATGAGAGCAGTGCTTTTAACGTTGCAAGCCCTCAACGACTTTCTTCCCTTGGGAACAATTGCAGTTCACACGGACAACATGTCTGTAGTATGGTATATCAACAAACAGGGCGGAACCAAGTCTTACCCCTTGTGTCGAGAAGCTCTCAGACTTTGGCAATGGGCGATCTCCTCTCATCGGTTTGTGGTAGCAACGCATATCCCTGGGAAAACCAACATGCTAGCGGACAGATTGAGCAGAGCTATTCTCATGCCTCACGAGTGGTCTCTCAAACAATCTATAGTGGAGATTTTTCTAGAATGGGGCTGCCCATGTTGCGATCTTTTTGCTACTCCCCAAAACAGCAAATGCCCAGACTTCTTTTCTCTCTTCCCACTGCCAGGCCATCCCCCCAGAGACGCTCTAACCAGGATTGGCCCCAGGGACTTCTTTATGCCTTTCCTCCCTTTCCGTTGATTCCACAAGTACTCCAGAAAGCCACCGTTTTGAGAGCCAAAATGATTCTCATTGCCCCCTATTGACCTCAACAAATTTGGTTTCCGTTCCTCCATCGTCACCTTTTGGTGCAGCCGTGGCATCTGGACCCAGTGCCAGACCTTCTGATTCACCAATCGGGTTAGCTGCATCTGTCTATTCCTTCTCTCAACCTCACAGCTTGGTTGCTCCACTTCCTTCCTTAGCCAGGCTTCCTATGATCTCTAATCCTGTTAGAGATATCATAGTGGCTTCCCTTAAATCCTCTACTAGAAGGATTTATACTAGCAAGTGGAAACGCTTCTCTTGTTGGGCAAAAGCTAAAAATATAGATCCTTTTACTGCCCCTGTTCAAGCAGTTTTGGATTTCTTAGCGGAAATCTTTCACTCGGGCTCTTCATCTTCCACGGTCAAAGTTCAGTTGGCTGCTATCTCGAATTTCCATGTCTGATTTGCAAATCACAACATTGTCCCACAGGCTTTGTAGAGCCTTTCTAAAAGGAATTTTCCTCATGAAACCTCCAGTCAGGAGTCCTCCTCCTCAATGGGACCTAAATATAGTGCTGACATCCTTAATTCTTCCTCCCTTCGAGCCAGCTGTTTCATGTTCCCTGAAATTTCTTTCATGGAAAACTCTCTTCCTTGTTGCTATTACCTCGGCAAGGAGAGTCTCAGAACTTCATGCTCTCTCTGTTCGTCCCCCTTATTTGGTCTTCCACAAAGACAGGGTATCCTTGAGAACTAATCCAACCTTTTTGCCTAAGGTGGCCTCGAAAAATAATTTGAACCAATCTATTGACCTCCCTGTATTTTTCCCTAATTACTCAAACAGATCGGAACAAAAATTACATTATCTTGATGTTCACCGCCAACTCAGATATTATTTGGACAGAACAAAACAATTCAGGAAATCGATCAGCTCTTTCTTTCTTATGCTGAAAACAAGAAAGGCCTTCCTGTCTCAAAGTGACCTTATCTAGATGGCTTTCTTCCACCATCTCGAAATCTATCAGCTCAGGGAAAACAGCTGTGCTCAAAACCTAAAGCGCATTCAACCAGAAGCTTAGCCACTTCTACAGCTTTTCAGGCTAGACTTCCATTAGACACTATTTGTGCAGCAGCCACTTGGGCCACTCCTCATACCTTTGTTTCTCATTACAAATTGGATTTGGCCTCCAGGGATAGAGCCAGTTTTGGCTCTACAGTTCTCAAGAGTCTGTTCCATTGAGCCACCCAGGATAGAGGTGCTAGGGACGCGGTCCCATCAAGCAAGAATGAAGGCGAGATTGACAACTTAACATTGAGAAGTTCTGTACCTACCATAACGTTCCATGTTAGTTGTCTTCTCTCGCCTTCTTTCTTGCGACCCTCCCTCCTGCCACCTGGCCTGGACAGACCTTTTTCTCCCTATTTGGAAGAACGCTTCTTAAGACCAGGTAGTTCTGGTCTACCTTATAGCCCATCCTTTAGGCTTTTTGCCTTTCTTTCCTTCTGGGAAGTTTTTTGTGCTGGGTGTTATTGCCTTTAGGTACCAAACGAGATCTGGGTACTTACCGCCTTGCATCATGGAATATGGGGCTGCCTCGAGCTGGTAAAAGTGACTCTCGAGCTTAGCAAAGTGCCGAGTCGGAGCCGAGGATCGGCTCCGAACCCATCAAGCACGAAAGAAGGCGAGAGAAGACAACTAACATGGAACGTTATGGTATGTACATAACTTCTCATTTCGCACTCCACACCTTACCAACAAACCGCTTCCAGATGTTCCACCCAATCTAAGGGATCAAGCAGTTCAAGAAATTTCAAAACTGCTAAGAAAAAGAGCCATCCAGTCAGTCCCAGCAGACCAACAAGGATCCGGAATTTACTCAAGGTTCTTTTTGGTACCAAAAAAGACAGGGGACTAGAGACCCATTCTGGATCTCAACAGACTAAACAGGTCTGTTCAAAGAATGAAGTTCCGGATGGTCACGCTACAGTCCATTTTACCCTTTCTGGGTCAGGACAATTGGATGTGCTCCATAGATCTTCAGGACGCGTACTACCATATCAAAATGGACAGGTGCTCCAGAAGATTCCTCTGCTTCTGGCTGGGAGCCAGTCATTACCAATTCAGAGCTCTGCCCTTTGGTCTCACCACAGCCCCCAGGGTGTTCAAATGTTTGGCAGTAGTCACCGCTCACTTGAGATGGCAAGGATTCCAGGCATTTCCATATTTAGACTGGCTCCTTACTGCAACCACCAGGCATCACCTGCTGCGAGCCAGAAACTACACCATCCAAACGTGCTCCACTCTAGGCATCACAATAAATTTCGAAAAGTCTACCTTGTCGCGTTGTCAATCGGTCACTTTTATAGGCGCAAACTTAAACACAAAGGACATGTCAGCGAGACTTCCAGTAGAGAGAGTGTTAGCCATTCGACGACATGTGCAGGTCTTATTAGGATGCAACAAGATTCAGGCCAGATTCGTCCTAAGAACATTAGGTCTCATGGCAGTGGCTATCATACTAGTCCCCCTTGCACGTTTTCACATGAGGATTCTTCAGTGGATGTTCACACAATGGTCCTAACAGCAACTCCCAATGTCTCACATCATAATGATCACACAGTCATGCAAAAACCAACTTGTTTGGTGGATGGTTTCCCCATTATTACACCAGGGCAGACCATTCGTTCTTCCTCCTCCAGTGGCTACGGTGACCATGGACGCCTCCCTGTTCGGGTGGGGGGGGGGGCATTTTCAGGCAGAACAGTCCATGGCACCTGGCAGCCTCACGAGTACCATCTGCATATCAATGTCTTTGAGATGAGCCGTGCTTTTAGCGTTGCAAGCTCTTCAGAACTCTCTTCCCACTGGGACCATTGCAGTTCAAACAGACAATATGTCAGTAGTATGGCACAACAACAAGCAGGGCGGAACCAAGTCATACCCCTTATGTTGAGAAGCACTCAGACTTTGGCAGTGGGCGATCTCTTCCCAACGGTTTCTGATGGCAGCGCACATCCCTGGGAAGTCCAGCATTATAGCAGACAGGCTTAGCAGAGCAGTTCTCAGTCCTCACGAGTGGTCTGTCAGACTGGTGGACAAAATCTTCCGCAAATGGGGTCAGTCTTGCTGCGACCTTTTTGCCACCCCCTTCAACAGCAAGTGCGACAATTTCTTCTCTCTCCTCCCTCTTCCCGGGCACTTCCCCAGAGACGCTGTAGTTCACGATTGGCCTCAGGGACTTCTTTATGCATTCCCTCCATTTCCCCTGATTCCCAAACTAATTCAGAAAGCTACCACATGGGATGCAAGATGATCCTCCTTGCCCCTTACTGGCCTCGACAAATTTGGTTCCCGTTCCTGCATCATCACCTTCTGGAGCAGCCCTGGACCCAATTCCAGACCACCTGATCCATCAGTCGGGCGGGCTGCACCAATATCTTCAATCTCTACAGCTCACTGCTTGGTTTCTCCACTTCCGACCTTAGCCAGGCTTCCGAACATCTCCCACTCGGTGCGTGAAATCATCGTATCCTCGCATAAGTCGACCACTTGGAAAAACTTATGCTAGTAAGTGAAAACATTTTTCCTTATGGGCAGAGACCAGGAATATAGATCCATTTTCAGCCCCTGTGCACCATAATTTAGAATTTCTAGCAGAACTTTTTCGAGACGGATCCTCTTCTGCCACGATTAGAGTTCAGCTAGCTGCAATTTCAAACTTTCATACGGGCCTATCTGATTCAAGCATCATGTCCCATAAGCTTTGTAAAGCTTTTCTTAAAGGGACCACTCTACTCAGGCCTCCAGTAAGAGATTCCCCCACCTCCTTGGGATCTGAATTTGATTTTAGCTTCCCTGATACTACCCCCGTTTGAACCGGCAACTTCTTGTTCTTTGAAGTTTTTTTCTTGGAAAACCCTTCTGGTTGCAGTTACGTCGGCCAGAAGAGTTTCTGAACTTCAGCCTCTTTGTGTTCGTCCTCCTTACCTAGTTTTTCACAATGATAGAGTTTCTCTTCAGACTAACCCTTCCTTTCTTCCAAAGGTTACTTCTGATTATAATTTGAATCAGTCCATTGACCTACCTGTGTTCTTTCCAAATTATTCCTACAAGGCAGAATACAAGTTACATCAGTTGGACGTTCATAGACAATTATGCTTATACTTGCATAGAACCAAGCAAATCAGAAAATCAGACCAGTTGTTCCTGTCCTACGCAGAGGGAAAACGAGGCATACCGGTGTCAAAAGTCACCTTACCTAGGTGGTTGACTTCTACTATTACTTGTATATATCAGTTAAGAAATAGAGCTTCCTGCTAAACCCAAAGGTCATTCCACCATAGCTCTAGCTACTTCAGTGGCTTTTCAGGCCAGATTGCCAATGGAAACTATTTGTGCAGCAGCTACATGGGCTAATCCACATACATTCATTTCACATTACAAGCTGGACGTGGCCTTCAGGAGCAGAGCTGATTTTGTTTCCACTGTTCTGAAGAGTCTGTTTCGATGAGCCACCCAGGATTGAGGTGCTAGGGATGCTGTCCCAACCAGCAAGAATGAAGGCGAGATAGACATTAAGAAGTTATGTACCTGCCATAACGTTCCATGGTAGTTGTCTTCTAATCGCCTTCTTTCTTGCGTCCCACCCGCCATCCCCCTATCCTAGTAGACCAAGAAGAGTTCTGTAGGTTTGTTTATCACTGGCTGAGTCTCTCCAGTAGGTTCCTGTATCCTGCTAAATTTACTGTATTATAATTGTTATTATGTCTGTAGTTAGGTTACCAAACGAGATCTGGGTATCTAGCGCCAGGCATCATGGGATATAGGGGGGCCTCGAGCCAATAAGCAGCTCCCGAGCTTTTGAAGATGGCAGAGTCGGAGTAGAGGATCGTCTCCGAACCCAACCAGCAAGAAAGAAGGCGAGAAGAAGACCACTAACATGGAACGTTATGGTAGGTACATAACTTCTTATTTTCTTCCAGAGTGTTATGGTGCCTGTCCATTTGACATTATAATGTGAATCCACCAGTGTTGAATATTGTTTACATGTTACTCCATCAGTCTCTGTTAGGTGTGTTTCCTGTCTATACAAAAAAAACTCTATCAGGAAACTACCTGTCTTTATTGGATTGTGTGCACCATTTATATTTAGAGAAATACACTTGCATGTTGTCATTTCTAAATTGTGTTGTCTAGCAGATTTAATAGTAATTTTCTTTAGTTTGACAGTATTTAAGCTTAACATTTTTTTATGGACAAAAAAATAGAAAACACTCGGTAACAATATAGCAAATGTATTTACAACCCCTAACATGGAATGCAACATTCCTGATTTGATGAGGTAATGATTCAAATCACCTTCTAACATCTTTAAAGCTTCTCTGTCCACTCTTCTGCTTCTAACAGATCCATTCAGTTCTTAGTGTTATTGCATACAGCCACCCTCTAATGACCGTTTACAGAAGCTTATTTAAGATCCAAATTAAATTCATAACTAGAAAGATTTGATATCAAATGGAATAGGTCTGTTTATCTGCAATGGACCAAGATGGTGACAGTTTTCGTAATCATTCTATATTAGACTTCAAATGAACAATGTAGTAAGCATTTACCATATCAAACCAAACATTGTGTATAATATATGTGTGTGTAATATATATATATATATATATATATATATATATATATATATATATATATATAATGTGTGTGTGTGTGTGTGTGTGTGTGTATGTATATATATATATATATATATATATATATATATATATATATATATATATATATATATATATATATATATATATATATATATATATAGAGAGAGAGAGAGATATAGCATCGCTCTGCTTAATCTGTACTTTTTATTTCATAAATCAGTAGTCACGTACCCTGCACATTAATATATTAATTTACTATGTTTAAATCTTATTAATGATTTTACAGATTAATAGGCAGTCAGTAATATGCTTAAATTGAAAGTATAATTTGTAACACTAGATGTTAAGTTGTCTATCTCGCCTTCATTCTTGCTGGTTGGGTTCGGAGCCAATCCTCTGCTCCGACTGCCATCTTCAATAGCTCGAGAGCTGTTTATTGGCTCGAGGCTACCCTATATCCCATGATGCCTGGCGCTAGTTACCCAGATCTCATTTGCCGCTTCAGACTGCGAGGTTGTCTTACTGGCTCAGGCTCGTATACTTATTGTATTTTATATTTTTTCACTACAATTTACCTTTTATTAGTGTATTTTATATCTTAAAGTGTACTATTACCCTAGCTAGACTCATTAAATAGTATCTATCTTTCCCCGTTTTCTTCTTAAAAAAACTCGTTTTACTTAGTTTCCCCACCCCTCCTCCTCTCTTCCCTTTTGCGGTAGCCATTTAAATTAGAGACTAACCCTCTTTTGTCTTTTCTAATTTAAAAAAAAAAAAAAAAAAAAAAAACGTTTTTAGTAGTAGTAGACTTATTTAGTGTGTTAGCTGTATTGTTAAATTAGTATACCTGCTAACTTGTTTTTTCTTGTAGTGTGTGTGTGTTTTACCTTGGTGTGTTAATATGTCCAAGGATTCCAAAGTGTCCGGATTCAAGAAGTGACTCATGCTGTCAGAAGATGTCTCTGACAGATGGTCACACTTCTTGTGTCTATTGTCTGGGCACAGTGCACCTGCAGGACTCTTGTTCGGTCTGTCATGCCTTTAGCCCAAAAGTCCTGCAGGAGCGCAAAAATAAGTTGATACTCAAGGGTTTGCTCAAGCCCCAGGATTCACCGGCCAAGGTTCAGCCTGTGAAATCCTCCAAGCCACCTAAGCCTTCGGCTCCCAGTTCGGAGCAGTCGATGGGTGAAACTCCACCGTCCACCTCTGCTCCGGCTGGAGCCGATGTGCCTCCCTCCCAATTGGCTCCAATAGGTACTTCGGAGGCGTCTGGGAGTCGAAAGAGATCTAGGTCTCTCTCCTTGGAGTCGATACGCTCGGCTCCACGGTCACCTCTGCTCCAATCAGAGCGCACTCATAGGTCCTCTCACTCCTCTCTGTCCTCTATGCTTTCAGATCAGGACTTAGAGTGGTCAGTAGGCTACCGAAATTGCAGGCCCTAGCAAAAATGTTGTCCAGCCCCCCTCATAAGGTGTCGGCTCTGTCCACTTCTGCAGAGATTCCTCCTCTGACTCCTCTTTTGAGTTCAGAACCGGAGTTCGTTGGGGTTAGACTCGTGGAACCGTCGGCTCCAGTACCTTCCCCTTCAGTTCCATCGTCTGCTCCGATCACTTCCATGGCACCCTCCTTGGAGGGATCTGGGCACCGAGACTCCCTCAGCTCCGAGGGGCGAGTGGCATCAGACCCATGTCCGACCCTGTTCTCCCCCTCGGAGCTTCGGTGCAGGTGAGCTCGGCTCCTACATCGGCCTCGGAGCCGTCCCCCTCGGTGCGGAGAGGAATTCCGATTTCTTCGGAGCCGGAGTCTTCTCTGCGCCCAGGCGGGGGCGCCTTCGAGGTCATGAGGAGTGTACTGGCCCCCCGAGTCAGTCTCACAGTCAACCCTACTGGCTCCTCCCCCTATGGTGCCTGCATCTGCCTCTGCCCCTCCTCCAGACCCCAAGTGTGTGGAACCAGCACTCCAGATCACCCCCTTGGGTGTTTCTTCCTCTTCCAAGGCCTCCCCTGATCACTCAGAGGAGCCACCTCATAAGAGGAAGTGCAAGAGGAAGCACGTTGACTCCCCTGAGTCTGTCACATCGGGTACTGACTTAGAGGATTCGGAAGGGTCCCCGAGGTCCCCCTCTGAAGATGTCTCCTTTTTAGACTTTCTGGAAATGCTTAGGCAGTGGGGGAACTGGAATACCCTAGCCACTTCCGAGGATGAATCGGTATTTCTGGACGCATTTGGTTTCCGACCTTCCACCTCCTGGGTGTCTCCGCCTTTCGACCCACTTATGTCTGTGGTGGCTCGGAAGGCATGGTCAGTGCCAGACACAGTGGACCCTAACCCCCAGGAGACCTGCTAAATTTATAACTGCACCTCAGGACAAACAGTTTTTGACTAAGGGCGTATGTCAAAGGAAAAATGTACTTTAAAAATGATCAGTACACGGTAGGTTCAGGTTAAGGCACTTTAATCTTGCAGCAAGGAGACAAAAACGTGCTAATACAGAGTTTGTCTGCATTTTTATACATTTTCTAATAAGACATTGCCTACCAAGCTGACGTAGTAAATCACAAGTTTTAACATCATCATTTCGTAGTGATTGTGTAAAATTCTGCTTGTACTATCAATTTTTGTGAGAAACTTCCTAAGAAAAACAACGTGGCCTTGGCTACCACTGGTTAGATATATGCAATGTTACCAGTCAAGGTACTATGGCTAATTTGAGCACAAAGCAAGTATAGATTGTAGTTCATTTCTCCAACAGTTCTTTCTTTTATCTCTTCCTTCTGCAGCTGTGCGTGTTCTCATACTTCGAACAGAGCTAATTGTTCAAAATCATTACATTACAGAATATGGCATTGTTAATTCATTGCTTCCTGACCTAGCAGATAATCACCTGCTTCTCAAGTACATTTCCAAAAGGCATAAACATGAATTTTGCTGTGCTAGCAGTTACTAGGTCAGAGGGCATCTTGCAAGTTTCAGAAAGCACACTGCAGTTTCAAAAGCATCTTTTAGTCTCATATGAAATTAAGCTGTATATAAAATACTGCATATAAAATAGAATGAAAAACGTGTTAACTCATTTAGTTTCTAATTAGCATCAAGCACACACATTAATACATATTTTTCTGACAAGCGTACCTGTCGATGCCATGGTGGTAGTAGCAGCCGTAAAGGAGGAGTTGGCAGAAACTTCATCTGTCAATCCCCCTAACAAGGAGTCTAGGACTATGGACAGATATGGGAAGCAAATTTTTGCTTCAGCGACCTTCTCCATGAGGTCGTTGAATTATTTGTGCTATTTCACCCACCTTCACAGGCATCTCCGTAAAGAGCTTGGAGATAACCTCCAAGATCCGTCAGCTGAGGAGGCTCAAGCTAAGGTGGCCTCCCAGCTGGCGACTCTGAATTCAGTTAACTCCTCCATGAGGCTCATTTCTTATGCAGCTGATGGTGCGAGTAAGGCCGCAGGCGTTGCCCTTAGGAGGCACGCATAGATGCGGCTGTGTAATTTTGTGGAGCCCTTAAGAGCATCTTTCACCAATACCCCCTTTGATGGTTCCACTCTCTTCAGATCACAGGTGAAGGACACCCTAACCATGTGTGAACAAGAAGACAAGACTCTCTGCTGTGGGAGTCCATTTTTCCACTCCTCCTAGACCATACCCCAAGTGTCAGAAGAGTGGAAAGATGCGGTTCCGGAAACCCCAGGAAGCCTTGCCTGACACACGTGGTGAGTTTCCCTCCAGGGGCAGAGGAGGGAACAATAACAGACGCCGCCCTCGTGGCAGAGGGGGTCAGCAGAACCAGGGCAGCAGAGAATCTTTCAGCATCCCTGAAGGGTTGCCCTGCTGCCCACCTCTGGAGGCAGTCGGGGGAAGGCTATCACTGTACCCCAAAAGCCTGGCAAGACTTAACTCAAGACAAGTTGGCACAGTCGATCATATCCGGAGGTTACAAAATTCCCTTTGCTCAACCCCCATTAAGGTCAAACAAGTCCCTTCCAGATGTTCCACCCAATCTAAGGGAACAAACAGCCATAGCACAGGGCTGAACCAGGGCCTATCCTCTATGTCGAGAAGCACTCAGGCTCAGGCAGTGGGCGATCTCTTCCCAACGTTTTCTGATCGGAACGCACATCCCTGGGAGTTCCAACGTCATCGCAGACAGGCTCAGCAGAGCAATTCTCATGCCTCACGAGTGGTCTCTGAATCAGGTAGTTGCTGAACAAATATTTTGCAAATGGGGTCAGCCTTGCTGCTACCTGTTCGCCACACCTTTCAACAGCAAGTGCAGCAATTTCTTCTCCCTCCTTCCACTTCCTGGCCACTCCCCTAGAGACGCTCTAGTCCACGATTGGCCTCAGGGACTTCTTTATGCTTTTCCTCCTTTTCCCCTAATACCCAAACTCATAGAGAGCAACTGCGTTGGGTTGCAAAATGATCCTCATTGCCCCTTACTGGCCTTGACAGGTATGGTTCCCATTTCTGCATCATTATCTTCTTGAGCAGCCTTGGATTCTGGATCCTATTCCAGATCTACTGATTCACCAATCGGGCAGACTGCATCGATCTCTTCAAACACTAAAGCTTACAGCTTGGATGCTCCAACCTTAGCCAGGCTCCCTAGTATTTCCTCCTCTGTGCAGGAAATTGTTATCTCATTGCACAAAGCCACAACTAGGAAGACTTATGCTAGTAAGTGGAAATGTTTTTCTTGCTGGGCAGAGGCTAGGAATATGGATCCTTTTTCAGCCCCTCTCCACGAGATTCTGGAATTTTTAGCGGAACTCTTCCATTCTGGTTCCGCTTCTGCTGCAATCATTTAGCTGCCATTTCGAATTTTCGCATTGGTCTGTCTTCTAATAACATCATGTCTCATAAGCTGTGTAAAGCCTTCCTCAAAGGGACCACACTACTTAGGCCCCCAGTGAGGGATCCACCACCTCCGTGGGATCTAAACTTGGTGCTAGCTTCCCTAATCTTGCCACCCTTTGAACCTGCAGCATCTTGCTCCATCATTAAGTTTTTATCCTGGAAGACTCTTTTTCTGGTAGCCATTACTTCTGCCAGGCGTGTTTCGGAACTTCAGGCTCTGTGTATTCGTCCCCCATACTTAGTTTTCCATAACGATAGGGTCGCTCTAAGGACCAATCCTTACTAAGGTCTGTACACAAAATAATTTGAATCGGTCCATAGACCGACCTGTGTTTCCTAATCACACCAATAACGCAGAATATAAATTGCACCAGTTGGATGTTCACAGACAGCTGCATTTTTATTTGCATAGGACAAAGGACATCAGGAAATCCGACCAACTCTTCATTTCCTATGCTGAGGGCAGACGGGGCCTTCCTGTCTCAAAGGTAACATTATCTAGATGGTTGTCTCATGTTATTTCATTCATTTATCAGCTGAGAAACAAAAATTATCTACCAAACTAAAGGCCACTCTACTAGGGCACTGGCTACCTCGGTGGCCTTCCAATCTAGGTTACCCATGGAATCTATCTGTGCAGCTGCTACGTGGGCTAACCCACATAACTTCATTACTCATTACAAATTAGACATTGCTTCCAGGAACAGGGCTGATTTTAGTTCCACTGTTCTGAAGAGTCTGTTCAAGTGAGCCACCCAGGATAGTAGGTGCTAGGGACGCTGTCCCAACCAGCAAGAATGAAGGCGAGATAGACAACTTAACATAAAGAAGTTATGTACTTACCATAACGTTCCATGTTAGTTGTCTTCTCGCCTTCTTTCTTGCGTCCCACCCTCCATCCCCCTATCCTAGTGAATCGAGATTCAATTTTTCATTGGCTGAACCTTCTCCAGTTGCATTTTTTTCTGCTTACATAGCTTCACAGTTGGGACCCAGGGGGCTTCTAAGGTAGATTTCCTTCTTACTTGTGTCTGCAATAGCTTTTTCAAACGAGATCTGAGTAACTAGCGCCAGGCATCATGGGATATAGGGTAGCCTCAAGCCAGTAAACAGCTCTCGAGCTATTGAGGATGGCCGAGTCGGAGCTGAGGATCGTTTCCAAACACAACCAGCAAGAAAGAAGGCAAGAAGAAGACAACTAACATGGAGCGTTATGGTAGGTACATAACTTCTTTTTTCCATACACCTTTCACCACCAAGACAGCATATCCACAAATTAGTTTGCAGAATTCATAAACCTGTATGGTTATATATGCAAGCAATCTACATATAGTCTTATGTATTAAGGTGTTCGACATTCTTTATACTATTTTAATGTTATGTACCAATATACTTTACTCTTTTTCAAATTACATCTTGCTGAACAAGTCCTTTTCTTCTACCAAAGTTTCAAGACAAATTTTAAAATTTCTCCAGAGAAAACTTGCATTGTTTAATATAAGTAAAAATACATGCTGTTTATAGATTATATATATATATATATATGTATATATATATATATATATACATATATATATATATATATATATATATATATATATATATATATATATATATATATATATATATAGTTGTATATTATTATATAGGCAATAATTTTATAATGTTTCATCTCCTTGTTAAGAATATATATTTGTCTTTATTGCTGAGTTTCGTTCCTTTTAGAGCTCTTGTAAATCTACAAATAAAACTGTTATAGATTCTAAAAGATACAGAACTCAACATATTTTTTAAATGTAATAGTACTTTAAAGACGTGTTCTAAACCTGTATTTAACTCATGCTCAAGAGCACAGTAGTATAAATGAACGTTTTTCAGTTTATTAGATGTGTAGTGCTCTTTAAACATTCTTACTGTTTAACATTGCAGTTGTTAAATATTTCATTCATTCAGTGAAACATTAAGTGTATATATTTTGTATCCTTTTTGATATCTGTTTTCCTATTTAAAATAAAGTCAACATATACATTATATTATAGTTTCCTAAAGTTCCTTATACGTACATGTTTTACTTTACCAGTGTCTAGCTCCTTTCCATTGCAGTGTTCCATTCAGAAACCCTCTCTTGTGTTGAAAGGTCATTTTCAGACTGCTGGCACTTCCATTGATTCACATAAAAGCAAATCTTTTCCAGCCTTGTATGGTTTGCTGTTCTGTTTTAAGCCTTGGAATGAGGTAAACTTTAAAGTTTTAAGTGTGAAATATTTGAAAATGTCAAAGGCTGTAAATATGCTTGCGAATGCTGAAATGCGAGCTAAACAGTTAAACTATGTCCGTGGATAAAATTAAGCACTGAGATGTTAACGTGTTAAACTACTAAGCTAGTTTACAAAACTTTAAGACATGCCCATTCAATATTTATATAAAGAGTTCAATCAGTTTATAGAGTATATGTTCATTTAAAAAGACCTTTAAGAGAAAAAGTAATTATGTAGCCTAAAACATCATTTCCTGTCATATATATTTTAAAGTAAAGTCTCATGTCCACAGCAAAGCATTTTCTCTCTCTTTTCCTCAGATCAGAATAGCTCAGTATGCCAGTGCTTGGGTTTATATTTAGACTTTTGTACAAATAAAAAAATTATTCATTTAACTTATGACATTTTTTAGTCTACATAAAAGTTTCATCAAAGTGTTCTGCAGGCAAATGTTACTATGTTAATTATGGTGGTTATATTAATTTTTTTTATGATTTTTAATACAAGAGGATTTACCTTGAAATTGTAAGTATCCTCTTCACTATTGAGGCAATTTATGTATACTGCACATTGCAGTAGAGTATAGTACTAGAAATATAGCAAGTCCAAGAAGAAACAAACAGTAAAGTCCTTGTTACTTTCCCCTTACTTTTTGCTGCTATTCTCTTTTGTTGATGTTTTTGATTGCATGTTTTTTTTTTTTTTTTAACTTTCTGCAGGACCAGTCCATTTCTTCATTTATCTGTGAGTTTATTTTTCTGTGTAGAGTCAAGAGCTTCATCTAATGTTAAATATCTTTTGGCCCTCGGGAATATTCTGATTTTTGGAGAGAATAGGATTTGAGCCTTAATATTTGATTTTTGTAAGACTCTTGCTAAAAGGGATACAGGCTTACCTTTTAGAAATTGAAGTATAGTCGCTAGCAAATCTAATAGTTTTGCCATTGTAAGTAGTTGAGAGTAAGACCATGCTGTTTTTAGGACCAAATTTATCTTGTTGAAATTAACTTGACAAATCTCTGTGCGGATGGAGTTTTTATTGAAGAGCTGTTTGAGAGAGACCTGTGTGCGCTCTTTCTATCCCAAAATAAAGTGACTCCTGCAATTTCAAGGTTTTTGGAAGCCAAATGTTAAGAAAATGCATCACATTTTCTCCTGCTTTCTCTGGAACACCATACATTTCAGTAATATTCTTTCTGGACCTGCTGTCAAGATCATCCACTTTACTAAGAGAAAAGTGTTTTGCTTCAGCAGAAATTCAACTTTATTTTCATTTTCATTTAATCTGCCATCTGCATCATTCAGAGATTCCTCTGTGGAGGTGATCTTAATTATTTAATTTAGTCAGTTTGCTTCTTATTTTCTTGTTTTATAGTGTCATTTTTCCTCTCCAGATAGTCTGTTTTCACTGATCAGGCTGCTGTAACAAGTATGCAGGAATTAAGTTCTTTGTCCAATTTTCCTGTGAGGAAACGTAAAGATGACTCATGACTGCACTTGACCAAAATAATATTTCTGACAGGATTGTACCAATATATAATCTTCAAAAACTCATTTTCTTCACTCATTTATTGTAGAAGTGATGTTTTGAAGATAAGTTTTTTTGACAGCATTTTTTACATAAAAGCTAAAAAAACATAACTGAGCCAGAGCAACATTTTTGTGCTAACTGCTTAGCATCTTAGCCACACCCGTTCTGGTCTGTTTTTTATACCAGAATGTATACATATATATATTTTGTTCCTAGAAAAACAAAAAAAGAAGTCGTCCTTGCAGTAAGTGGAAGCAATTTATTAAGCGCTTTTCGTTTGCAGGATCTGCAAACTTCAAATAAAAAACAAATGTGAAGAGACATACAAATTCACAAGTTTTAAACACAATCACATGATTATAAAAACCAATCAACGCACTCCTAGTATAACCTAGGGACACAAAATTTAAGGTATATTAGCCTACTAACTCACATTTATTAACCAATAACCCAGAATCCAAGAAGCATGAAAATAAATATAAAAATGAAAAATAATGAATGGACATAACTATACTTTATTTACTATAAAATTTCTAAAAACTTTAAATAAAAATATATGTAATGTGTACTATACATACATATATTAACCTCAATTTTTACATAAATTTGATCTCTCCAAGCTCTTCAGTTTCAGTAGGCATGTAATATTACATACTTAATTTAATCCTGGATAGTTAATGTGCAGATTTTGCAAGTACATGGGTATAGGTAAGAAATTTGAAATAAAGAATAGGGCATTTACATCTAAGCTGAAATTTACATGCAACTTAAGATTTGTTGTTTATTTAGCTCAGTGCCAACTTTGTCCAGCTTTCTATGTAGGAAAGACTGAGCGTAGGCTCCGAGAAAGGGTTTATGAGCATTTACATGCAATTGAGAAATACAAACAAAGACAATGCTTTGGCCCAACACTGTGGAATGTTTAGTGGTCATATCTTCACTTACAGGATAATTGATCAAATATTAATGCATAGTAGAGGTGGGCCAGTTGGATTATGGCTAGAAGAACTGGAGTTGTACTGGCAACTTTTATTAAATGCATTTAACTGTCCAGGCTTAAATGAAGCATGTAATATTACATGCCTATTGAAACTGAAGAGTCTGGAGAGAGAAAATGTATGTAAAAACTGAGGTTAATATATGTATGTATAGTACACATTACATATATTTCTATTTAAAGTTATTAGAAATTTTATAGTAAATAAAGTATAGTTATGTTCATTATTTTTTATTTTTCATTTTTATATTTTCATGCTGCTTGGGTTCTGGGTTATTGGTTAGTAACCATGGAGTTAGTAGGGTAATATACCTTTAATCTGGTGTCCCTAGGTTATACTAGGAGTGCATTGATTGTTTTTTATAATCATGTGATTGTGTTTAAAACTTGTGAATTTGTATGTCTCTTCATATTTGTTTATCTGAAGAAGTTTGCAGATCCTACAGATGAAAAGCACTTAAATAAATTGCTTCAACTCACTGCAAGGACTTCACAGGTTTTTTTCCTAGTTTTTCTGAGATTTTTACAAAGTATATATTTTGTTCCTACCAGTGTCCACTCTCTTCTCAGGGCTCAGCCTATCCTTTGCATGGCATGAAAGCTCTGATGGCATCCTGAATCTTTGGAAGCTTTTTCCTATGCTGGATGTAACCCCCTATAGCTTAGGGTACTGCAGCAGTGGTCATTTGATAATCTACTGTTATGCTGGTTTTACTTAAAGAAGTGTTATTCTCCAGGACTTGCTCCCCCATCTACATACTCAGCAAGAGACATTGTAAGAGTCTTAGGGTACATGGCAGCCAGAATTTTTATTTTGACTTTATTAACCAGGATAGAACACAGGGCAGCCGTGGTGGTGCAGCGGTTAGTCTTGCCGCCTTACAGCAAGAGGCTCTTCGGTTTGATTCCTTTGCTGGGTTGCCTTCTGTGCGGAGTCTGCATGGTCCTCCCTGTGGTCGCGTGGGTTTCCTCCCACATCTCAGACTATGCTGTAGATGGAGTGGGCATTCTAAATTGGCCCTAGGTTATGAGTGCGTGCACCTTCTATGGAGGGTTGGCCACCAGACTCGCAACTCAACACCGTAAAGACTCCACTGCCAATCATGGGCGGACTGGTGATCTGCTGTGGCGACCCCTAACCGGGTAAAAGCCGAAAGAATAACCAGGGTAGAACACCAACCCTAATGGACCCATTTAATTTTCAGCCTGGGGAAGACAAAATAGTCACATGACATACACACAGAGTGCATTATTTACAAGCATTATATGCAAAGTGAGCGTCATAGCTGGCTTGAGGGAATAAAGGCAGTAGATACAATGTATGGGGGAGTGAAAAAAAACGTGTGTGTGTGTGTGTATATATATATATATATATATATATCTACATCTACACAAGCGTTATATAATGAACGGAAATGGGAGTTGGCATGCTGAAAGAATCACGATCAAAAATAGAGCAAGGTATGTAGAGAGAAGGGAATTAAGAGGTTAAATTACATAATCAGAGAGAGCAGTTGTATTTTTCTGTAATGGAATATATTAATTCCAATAGATCCTTATGCCATATTACACATGAGGAAGATCCACTCAAACTTGAAAGTCCCTTTGATCTCAACAGTTTTACCATATGGACTTACAAATTTCTTATTTGCCTTTCAGTACGTACTGCGATATGAGCCATCTCAAATGAAACTCAACACAGAAGATTTTCATAATATTGATCACTGCTGCAATAGCCCTAGCTATATGGGCTAATATTCCGCCATGAATATGAGCCAGCCAGAAAGCTTCAGAGCACC
>NC_056743.1:667050726-667208226 GCF_019279795.1 Protopterus annectens
CGTCAAAGAAACCATAGTCAAAAACCTTTCCAAAGCAAACTGCAAACTACTTGCATCCGAAGTGGAAAGCTTCACTGTTCCCTTGAAGAAGAATAATGATATCCAGGATGCGGAATCCTACACCAAGGCACTTTATATGCATCTTCAGGTTTGCATGGACCATGCTATCCCAAATAAGACTCCTTCCTCAAGCAAGAAGAAACCAGTCTGGTGGACCCCAGCCATAAGCCAACTTTACAATAAAAGGAGGAGACTTATACAAAAGAAGGCCAAATCTCAAGTAGAAAAATCATCCCTGATCAGCATTAGTAAGAAATTGAGAGCCCTCATCAAGTCAACTAAAGCTAATTTTGAAAAGAAAGTTGCCAAGGATGTCAAGGATAACCATAAGACCTTCTATGGCTATGTCACAAACCTAAATGGCAACGCTCAGGTCTGTTCTGAGCTAGTACAAAATGGAACAAAATACAGTGACCCTTTTGACATTGCCAACATCTTGGCTGACAGGTTCAGTGCAAATCCCCCCCCCCCCCTCACCACCACCGCCGCCTACAGGGCCTATTAGCATTCCAGGGGATTGTGCAAGTCCAATTATTACTGATACGTTGGTTAACAAGGCTCTATTTAAAGCTGAAAACACTGCCTCCATGGGACCAGATGGTGTCCCAGGCTGTGTCATATGCGAGCTCCAAAAGGTATTAACCCTGCATCTTAATACCCTGTTCAATCTCAGCCTCTCCACAGGATATGTGCCCATATAATGGCTCACGGCAGTGGTGGTCCCGCTACACAAGGGTGGGGCCACAACTGACCCTGGGAACTACCGACCAATGAGCCTGACCAGTTTGATCTGTAAGGCTGTGGAGCGAATCATTATGGAACTCATATATGGAGAGATTGGGAACCTCCAGTCGCTGGACCCCACACAGTTTGGCTTCAAGGGCAGATCATGCCTCCTGAACCTGGTGGATTTCTTTGAGACAGTTACTCAGGCTATATAGATAAGGGAAAGGAGGTACACACAGCTTACCTTGACCTTGCTTAAAGCATTTGACACCATTCCCCATTCAGGTATTGTTGATAAGCTCACCAGCCTGGGCATAAACCCTTACGTCTCAAGATGGATCGCAAACTGGCTCTCTGACAGATCCCATAAAGTAAGAGTAGCAGGATCTATGTCCAAATCCAGACCAGTAATGAGTGGTGTGCCTCAGGGCTCTGTCCTGGGGCTCTCCTGTTTGACATATACTTCTCAGAAGTACAGGCAAGCACGGAAGGGCTGTGGCTGACTAAGTTTGCGGACGACTGCAAACTGGGTGCTACAGTAGAGTCTCCGGTTGACATGGAGATCCTCCAGAAGGGCCTAAATGAGACTGCATGGTGTCAAAGCCATGGTCTCAAGCTAAATGCAAAAAAATGCGTAGTAATCCCCTTTGGAAAAAACAGAGTACCCACAAACTACAACATAGGAGGTAATCCCCTGAAATTTGAAGAAGAAATAAGGGATCTAGGGACCCAAGTAGATAGTCAACTTTCCTTTGATAACCATGTTGCCAAAGTGGTTAGAAAATCCTTCAATGTGACCCATCTGATCATAAAAGGGTTCACATCAAGATCTAAGGATGTAATGGTGCCCCTCTACTCTTCCCTCATCAGACCCATTATTGAGTACAATGCACCAATTGGAATGTACCTGGCTAGACATGTCCAGCAGCTGGAGAGACCACGGAGGTACCTAACCAAGAGGATTCCTGGCCTCAAACAGTTGCCCTATGCAGCACAATTGAAAAAGCTAAGACTGTTCTCTGTTGCATACCGCTTTCTCAGAGGTGATCTCTGTCTAACGTACAGAGCCATGTCCAACCCAGAATTGTTGAACATGCTCCATCTTAGCAAACCCAAATCTACTCGAGCTACATGCTCTAGGGATATAAACCTCAACACAGCAATGAATAGAACATGCTGAAGGGATAGATTCCCTCGCACAGACTTCCCTTACTATGGAACAGGGTCCCGATCTACATAAGACAGAGCCCCTCACTGTCACTCTTCAAGAGGAACCTTGATGAGTGGATGGGTAACCAAGTTCACACCGGGGATCACACCAATAGCACTACTAGATAGTGGCCAAGGGTACTAGCTGCTAGTACAAGGGTCTAGGGAACTACTAAAAGGGCGGTGAATACCGCACAACGTGGCTGGGCTAATATATGCCTTCGGGCAGATAGCCCAGTACCAAGCTATGAAACCTATATGAGGAAACTTCAGTGGTACTTAAAAGGTTTATGGAGTCAACACTGTCACAGCCTGGAAACAATGATTCCTATTATACCTTGCCTGCGCCTAGAGTTACTATGGTGGCCAGAGGCCTGTCACCAAAACAAGGGACTGCCATTCACACCACTCCCTGCCACCCAAACCACTCCCTGCCACCCAAACCCTAACTAGAGACGCATCAGACTATGCATGAGGGGCTCATCTGGCAGGGAAGTGCATTCAGGGCAAATGGAGCCCAAATCAAATGCACCTTCCTATCAATCAAAAAGAAATGCTAGCTGTACAGAATGCACTGACAGCCTTCAAGGACTACCTTCATCCAGGACAATTACTGATAGACGGGACAACACCACGGTTATGTGGTACATAAACAATCGGGGGGGGGGTACACATTCCTACCTCCTCTGCAGACTAGCCATGGGATTGTGGAACACTGCCTTGAGCTACCAAGTACAACTACAAGCTCAATTCCTGCCAGGAAAGCAGAATGCCCTGGCAGATGAACTAAGCAGGAATCTCTCGGACCCTCACGAATGGAAACTGGAACCACGGATTTTCAACATGTTGACACGCAAATTGGGAAGCCCAGACATGTATATTTTTGCCTCACCCCAGAACTACCATTCGGACAAATTTTGCACAAGAAATTATCACAAAAAAGCCTGGAAAGTGAATGCGCTGTCCTTCAGCTGGAAAAACCTCTCAGTTTATGCTTTTCCCACTCTGCCTTTGCTCTCCAAAGTTCTACTAAAAGTCAAACAGGACAAACCAAAAATTATTTAGATTGCTCCAGACTGGCTTTGCCAGCACTGGTACCCACTCCTGCGCAGTGTTACACATTTCTCTGTGGCAACTGCCTCAGACAACCCTCCTTTCTGCGCAGCAGGAGAACCAAATTCTGCACCCTCAGCTCCAAACATTGAATCTTGCAGTTTGGCTAATCACTTAAATTCCTCCTTTGCATCCCTGTGATGGATGTCATTTTGGAGGCGAGAAGACCTAGTACTAGAAAATCTTATGCTGACAAATGGAAAAGATTCTGTGCCTGGAGTAGGTCTCAAGGGATGAGCACAGCAGTGCCCAATTTACCTCAGATTTTGCATTACTTACTGAGGTGCTTCACAAGGGTCCGTCTTTTTGTTCTATAAAATCCATGCCTCACACAGATCCTCCCTCTTCTCTCATCCTCTGCTGAAACAGTATCTCAGAGCTCCAACCCCTGCCTGGGACCTTAACTTTGTAGTGGAGAAACTCACTCTACCTCCTTTTGAGCCAGCTGCAACTGCAGACTTAAAATTTCTTTCCTGGAAAACCGCCTTCCTTTTAGCAATCACTTCAGGTAGAAGGATATCTGAATTACAGGCCCTTATGGCAGTGGAGCCTTTCATCATCTTTCATGCGGATAGGGTGTCACTCAGGACCAATCCATCATTCATGCCCAAGGTGGTATCCAGTGTGGCACTTAATCAGTCCATTAATTTGCCAACTTTCTTTCCCAGTCCACTGAACAAGGGAGAGCAGATTCTGCATTCATTGGATGTACACAGACAACTTAGATTCTACTTGGATAGGACTAAATCTCAAAGAAAATCTGAACTGCTGGTAGCATTTGCTGCAGGGGTAGAGGGGAAGACTATTTCAAAGCAAACTATTTCTGGTACTTGCGTATTATCGCAACCAGATTTTCACGACAACAGTGGTTGCTTCCCTATCAGTGAATGTGCTAGTTAATGTGCTTGAAATGGAAAACTGTGTTTTCTTTAACAAAATAGGTTGGTTTACAGACGGCTACAAACACAAAGTTACACAACTTACTGTTTCTTCGTGCTCTTTAATAGCACCAGCATGTCACTGCATTGCAAGGCTGCCCACTGAACTTTCTTTGTCAGCGTATGCTTTGAAATAATGGCCATACTACATACATTCCTTCCAAGTTTGGCTTCAATTGTTAGGGCTGCTGTAGCATCCTTTACCGCCGTAGCTGAATGCAAGAATTCGTTAAGGCATTCAGTGGCAGGTATTCAGGCTTCTGAGGATTACATGTGCATTTTTTAAGCATAGTGGAAAGTGTCGCATCAGAGAGATATGCAGTTTTTTTTTTTTTTTATTTTGACACCCTTGCTGCAATGTTGTGCCCCCCACTTTAACTTAAGACATCACTGACCTGATTCACACAATGTCTCTCAGCACTTGGTTCCCAGTCATGACAGATGTTCGTTAATGTTGCTAAAATGTGTAACACAGCATGTTTTCTTTCAACAGTACACATTATTTTCTGGGCTATCAGTACAACCTGCAAGACATGCTGTTCTTTCTTAATGGTGTTTACTGGCACCCATGTCACTTCCTGCAAGTCTACCCATTGAACGTTGTGCCAGTCAACACCATTAAGAAAGAACAGAAGTATGTCTTGCACATTGTATCGATAGTCCAGAAAATAAGGTGTACTGTTAAAAGAAAACATGCTGTATTACATTTTAACAACATTAACTAACATTTGTCTTGATCGGGAAGCAAGTGTTATTACCGCGAAAATCTGGTTGCGATAATACGGAAGTACCCTATTTCTAAATGGGTAAGCCTCTGTATTCATTCCACCAGGGCTGTATCTACTTCAGCAGCCTTTCTCAGAGGTGTTCCTACCAGGGATATTCTAGAAGCTGCTACCTGGAGTTCAGTTCATACTTTCACCAAACATAATCACTGACCAATTTTCTCAAAATCCAGAGCTGGCTTTGCCACTGCTGAATTTGCAGGGACTTGTAGCTGTTCCTAATGCTGTATAAATCCATCCTCCCAACCTTAGCTTTGGGAATCTACCCAAATGTAATGACTGCAACAGTGAAACATGAACATTATACAGTTATGTACACTTACCATAAATGTAGATGTTAGAGTGTTTTCACTGTTGCAGTCCTAGTTACCCTCCCTCCAACCCCATTTTTCTTTTACTATACCTCTTCTTTCTTTTACTATGCTTAAAAGCCTTTTTGGTGTATTTGCTTTTGTTTGGAGGTATATTTTTGTATTTCTAATTATAGATATATATAGATATATATATATATATATATATATATATATGTGTGTGTGTATTTTGCTCCCCATTTGGGGGGCACCTGACATCTGGGGCAAGAAAAACTGATGTAATGGCATGTGCTACATGTTTTATATACCCCTGATGACCTGACATCATGGGAGAAGCAACAGCAACTGACACTGGACCCAAGACTTTTTTAGTCAGGCCGACTGAGGGCAACCTGCCAGCAGATTACCCAAATGTAATGACTGCAACAGTGAATACACTCTAACATCTACATTTATGGTAAGTGTACACAACTGTACTTTCTCTCTCTTCTAAGTATCGGGGCCATTCAGCTTGTCCCATAAGAAGAAAGGGGACAAGGGTTTTACTCTAGGCTTTTCCTGGTACCCAGAAAAGACAGCTCCTGGCGTCCTCTCCTGGACCTCTTTATTCTAAACACCTTTTTGGTAATCCCAAAATTCAAAATGCTAACACTTCCAACAGCTGCTCCCTATGCTGGGCAAAGATGCGTGGTTGCAGCCTTAGACTTAAAAGAAGCTTAACTGCACATTCCAATAAGGGAATCTTGCATGGAATATCTACGCTTCAGAGCAGGCTGCATGCACGGTCAGTTCTCTGCAATTCCCTTTGGCTTATCTACTGCGCCCAGGGTATTCACAAAGTTTCTAGCTCCAGCCATTGCATTTTGCAGGCAGAGAAATATTCAGATATACCTATACGTGGACGATTGTCTGATTCAGGCAGAAATCCAGGACTTTCTATTAAAACATAACCTCGCTGGAGTACACCATAAACAAAGAGAAATCTCACCTGGTACCCTGCCAACAGATTGTATTCCTGGGAGCAAGCTTGAACACAACTTCCTAGATGGCTTTTCTCACGCCAGCGAAACATGTTTGACAACCTACTGGCCACAAAGACCCTGCTATCTGCAAGAAAAATTCTGCATGGCTTCTTGCATTCTAATTCTATATGCAAGACTGCATATGAGGAAACTGCAATGGTATCTAAAACGCCTATGGTGCCAACATTGTCAGGACCTGTAAACAATGATTCCTATCATTTTTTGTATAAAGGCAGAGTTCCTTTGGTGGGCAGAGGCCTGCCATCTCAACATGGGGCTTCCTTTCAATCTACCCCCTGCCACCCAAACCCTAACAGACTGTTCAGACTATACATGGGGGGCTCACTTGGCAGGGCAGTGCATTTAGGGTAAATGGATCCTGAGTCAGATGCACCTGCATATTAACTAAAAAGAAATGTTAGCTGTAGAGAATTCCCTGACAGCCTTCAAGGACCACATCCTTCCAGGACAATTATTGGTAAAGACAGACAACAGCACAGTTATGTGGTACATAAACAAGCAGGGGGGAACCCACTCGTACCCTCTCTGCAGACTAGCCATGGCTCTGTGGAACACAGCCTTGAGCTACCAAGTGGACCCTACAAGCTCAATTCCTGTCAGGCAAGCTAAATTCACTGGCAGATGACCTAAGCAGAAATATCATGGACCCACACAAATGGAAATTGGAACCAGAAATATTCAACCTCTTGAGCAAATGGGGGACTTCAGGAATAGACCTGTCCCCCCCCCACCCAAACTACCAATTGGACAAATTCTGCACAAGAACTCCCCACAGTCAAGCTTGGAAAGTGGTTGCCCTGTTTTTTACCCAGGAAAGCCTCTTAGTTTATGCTTTTCCCCCTCTGCCTCTCCTCTCGAAGGTTCTGCTAAAGATCAAACAGGACAAACCAAGGACAATACTGAATGCACCAGACTGGCTACATCAGCATTGGTACACTCTTTTGCGCAGTATGATACTGCTGGAGCCATGGCACCTATCTCAGACAACCCTTCCTGCTGTTCCAGCAGGCTGGCCAGATTCTGCACCCCCAGCTTCAAACCCAAAACCTTGCAGCCTGGCTAATCCCTTGAGCTCTCAAATAGCATCCCTCAGTAAGCAGGTGCTAGATATTATTCTGGAAGCAAGGAGGCCTAGCACTAGAAAATCTTATGCTGAAAAGTGGAAAATATACTGTTCCTGGAGCCAAACTCGGGGGATGGGCACACCAGTGCCCAGCTTACCTCATATTCTTCAGTACTTAACAGAAATGCTCCACAAGGGCCTATCCTTCTCATCAATTAAAATTCATGCCTCTGACATTTCAGCAAATTATAATACTGAGCCACCCCTCTTCTCTCACCCCCTGCTAAAGCAGTTCCTCAGGGGGCCAAAAATTTAAGACCCCCCCACCCCCACCCCAGGCAAGCCCCTACTCCAGCCTGGGACCTTAACTTTGTATTGGAAAAAGCTCACTCTCCCTTGATTTGAACCCGCTGCAACTGCAAAGTTGAATTTCCTTTCTTGGAAAACAGCCTTCCTTCTAGCCATCACTTCAGCAAGAAGAATGTCTGAATTACAGGGCCTCATGGCAGTGGGAGCCCTTCATTATCTTCCATGCAGACAGGGTTTCCCTCAGAACTAATCCTGCCTTTATGCCCAAGGTGGTGCTTAGTGTGGCCCTAAATCAGTCCATTCATTTGCCTACTTTTTTCCCGAATCCACAAAAAGATGAATGAATACTGCACTCTTTGGACGTCCACAGACAACTTAGATTTCATTTGGACAGGACCAAGCCTCTCAGACAATCTGAACATCAGCTAGTTGGCTTTGCTACAGGGGCAGAGGGGAAGGCCATTTTGAAGCAAACCATTTCTAAATTGATAGCCCATTGCATTCATTTCTGCTATAAGCACCATGGAAAAACTACCCCACAGGGGATAAGATCACATTCCACCAGGGCTGCAACTTTACAGCCTTCCTCAAAGGAGTCCTACCAGGGACATCCTTGAAGCTGCTACCTGGGGCTTATGTATATACCTTCACCACGCATTACCACATGCCTATTTTTTCTAAATCCAGAGCTTGTTTTGCCAATACCGTCTTGCAGGGCTTAATAGCTGGTGCTAATGCTCTCTAAATTCCTCCTCCCTTCCTTAGCTTTGGGAATCCACCCAAATGTAATGACTGCAACAGTGAAACAGTAATAACATAGTACAGTTGTGTACACTTTTACCATAAATGTAGATATTCAAGTGTATTCACTGTTGCAGTCCTGGATGTCCTTCAAGGATGCATCTGCAGTCCTAACATATGGGTTGTCCTGCCTCAGGCAGCCCTTGGGTCGGCCGGATTCCAAAGTCTGGGTCTGGCCTCGGCTGATGTCGCACTTCACCCGACGTCTTAGCTGCTGTTTATTGAGTATAAAGGCATCAGCCGACGCCATTTTCCTCAGTCTTTCTTGCAGCGTGGTGCCCTAAGCAGAAGCTGTTCGCAAGTGCCGGTCGGTCAGATCTAGAGATTTCTACTACCGAAGACTTCTAAAAAGCTAAGTACCCCGTTGGGGACTCTTTCTTGCCTCAGCCGATGTCAGACAAAGTAAATAATTGTTTAACTTGTGGGAAACAAATACCTCATAAGGATTTCCACTCGTACTGCCTTCCTTGCTTAGGCCCAGACCACGACGTATCAGCTTGTCTAGCCTGTGCTTCCTTCAACCGACGGACACTTAGACGTCGGTCGGAGTTTGCAGAGGAGTTTTTTGGTCCCGCTTTTGCATACAAAATGCCGTCGGAGACTCCGACTACTCAATTAGCTAAAAAACGCAAGGAAAAGGACAGACACTCGGGGTCCACGGTTTCGGCTGAAACCACGGTTAGGCCAACCGTGAGTGTCTCGGTTTCGGCTGAAACCGATCCCCCGGTTCTTCCTTAGGCCGAAAGCATGCCTCCGATAGCCGAGGCCTCACAGAGCATGGCTGAATCTGCTACTGAATTTACTGCTACAGAAGCAGGCACCCAGGATTTGTCAGACACTATTCCTTTAGACATATCTACTCCTGCACGTGGGGCTGCTACACCCCCTGCTTCTATGTCTATCAAGGCTTTTGCCAGGGCTAAAGCAGCTAAATCTTCTAAGGCCTTACCTGCTAAAACTCCTTCACATAGGCCTACCTCTAGTTCACAAATGCTCAGCCTGGCTGAGGATCTCATTTCTTTGATCAGGGGATCCCAACCTCACCCAGACAGGGCCTCTCAGCCCCCTCCAGACAAGAGGCCTAGGACTGAAACCCCGGAACCTGTCTCTACAGATTACTCCTCGGATGACTCCGACATTTCAGACCCTCACGAAGGCCCATACTCTCCTTATGAAGATTCTGATGCAGAAGACTCCATTCCTTCTGCTTCTCCTCCTGAAGAATTTTCCTTTGGGGAAACTTTGCATGCTATGAGGGGAACACTTCCAATGGCAAGGCCAGGATTTTTCAGATTCAAGGAAAAGGCTTAGGACCTTTTTACACTTACCACAGCATAGGCCTTTAGCCATTCCGCCAGTATTAACAGTTGTTGATGATGCATATAATGATGTCTGTACTGCCCCTGATTCTCTTCCTCCGGCCCCTGCCAAACCAGACAGATATTACAGGGTCCTGGACACACATTACCATTTGTATAAGGCTCCTGTTGCAGACCCTGAAACCATTTCACAGGGCCCTAAAGGTGTGGCAGCTGCCTCTGCCAAAAACCCTCTTCCCTCTGAAAGGGAATCTAGAGCATTAGAGAGATGGGGTAAAAAGGTTTATACTTCTGCTACTCTTTCGGCCAGGGCCTTGAACTGTCAATTTCACATGATTCAGTACCAGGAATTTTGTTAGATCAGATAAACAAAAACTGTCTTCTCCTGAACCTTTAGATCGCAAGTCCCTTCAGGATTTGGTACATAACTCTCAGCAGGTCAGTAACCATTCCTTAAAATGTGGCTATGATGCACTGGAGGCTTCCTTTAGATCAGCTATGACTGGAACAGTGATTCGAAGGCATGCCTGGTTAAAAGAACAATCCTTACCAGACCATGTTAAGTCAAAACTCCTAGATGCTCCCATGGAGAAACAAAGTTTGTTTGGCTCCCCTGCACAGGAGGTTCTAAAGAAGGTGTAAGAAAAAGCAAAATCTGTCCAAACAGTCAAGGATTTCTTACAGGTCCAACCTCCGAGGTTTAGCCGAAATTGGCCTTCGAAGAATTGGTCCTTTCCAGACAACTCCAGAGCCCAGAGAGGCAGAAATAGACACCCCAGAGGCAGAGGTCAATCTAGGGGTGCCTACAGGGGACATCAGTGGCAACCTACCAACCAGAGAAATACTGCCACAGATTCAACTGCAACCACTTCCACAGGGCAGACACAATGACTTGGCTCTAGTTCCGCCTACCAGGGAACAACTGGAAGCACCCTTGGGCGGAAAGCTAGCCTTATTCTCTGACAACTGGCATTACATTACAGGCGACAAATGGACTTTACAAACAATAGACAAGGGCTACAGGTTTCACTTCCACACTTTACCAAAAAAGAGAGGAATGCCAAACCTACCACCAAGCCAAAAAACAGACGCTCTAAGACAAGTCAACAACTTACTAAGGATGAGAGCTATAGAAGAGGTACCACCGATGGAACAAGGCCAAGGATTTTACTCCAGGCTTTTCCTTGTACCAAGAAAAGAAAATCAATGGAGACCTATTCTAGACTTGTCCGCACTGAACACATACCTCATTGTACCAAAATTCAAAATGCTGACACTCCAGCAGCTTCTTCCCATGCTGGGCAAGGAGTCTTGGCTGGTGACTCTAGATCTCAAGGAGGCATACCTGCACGTCCCTATACGACCAGATTGCAGAAGATACCTCAGATTTCTTGCAGGATCAGAGCATTATCAATTCTCAGCATTGCCTTTTGGCTTATCTACTGCGCCCAGAGTATTCACGAAATGCCTGGCATCAGTAATTGCTCATTGCAGGCTTCAGGGAATTCAAATTTACCCATACCTGGACGACTGCCTAATACAAGCAGACAACAAGGCAAAATTAACAAAAGATTTGGAAAATGTCATACAACTGTTGCAAGCCTTGGGATACACAGTCAACATGCAAAAGTCAAGACTAGTACCATCCCAAAGGATAACATTCTTGGGTGCAGAACTGGATACATCAATTCAGATGGCTTTTCTCACAGAAGAAAAACAAAAGCAACTACCAGCCTACTTCATGACATTAACAACACAAACTCGGCTTACTGCAAGGAAAGTCCTGCAAGCCTTGGGTTACATGGCATCATGCATAATATTGGTTCCACATGCCAGGCTACATATGCGAAAGCTACAATGGTTCGACATCAGAAACTATGAAGTGCAACAACACAACAACTAACTCCGGTCTCACCAATAAGCGAAAAAGTCACCAGTCATCACAAGTAGTCCATGTAACAGGAATAGTTTAATCCACAATATGCCACGTACAATGATACAAGTACATCCAACAAGGCAAATTACACAGCACAAAACATATGACAGGACAAACGAAGCTCAAATTCTACCATAAATCCTTAACGCCAAAAAACGCCAAATGATACAACAGTAAGTTGAGCGCTTTCAACCAGTGTATCTGGTCTTCATCAGAACTGTTGAACGCCATCCCTCAACAGTTTAAATAAACTCCATGGCGCCAAAAAGCAATTGCTATTTAAAGTAATAGCGTAACAAATAAAACTTACCTAACCCTTCACATTATTAACTCGCATATAAAAAGCACCTACAGATGTGATTAGGTATTCTTTTGCTATAAATTTATAAGTATTATATAAATATGCGTATGTATATGCGTATGTAGTGACTGTTACAATTATTTTGATGGAAACTCGTACTGTTCAGCGTAACTGATATGCATAACAGATATGCGTGCATCTCCATTCCATTGTCCGTGAACCTAGTACCATATCTTTGTAATCTAGAACACTCATACTATATGTTCGCTAATATGCACTAATATCTGTGGGTAGAGAAGAATTTAATAAGTTTTTCGATGAATGTGGTTTTAATTACATTACATTATTAATGAAATATTATGATGAAAGATTGAGTAAACTGATGAAGTGGACAATTTAAATATTAGTATTATTAATGATTTATTATTTAAGGATTGGGAGAAATTATATAAAAAACAATTTACTGAAGCTGAAAAATGGGCATTAAATTTATGTCAAAGGAAAAATAATAAAATGTTAAGAGACAGTGAACAATATCAGAGGAAATTGGCCTATATATGGCCTAAACATCGTTCCTCGGTAGGGACAGAACATTATGATAATGCCCATATACAACAGGATACTTGTGAAGATGGAGGTGATAAATTTGAAGATGTGAGAGGATATAATGATGGTAGGGATTTTCAAGAGCACCCAAGAAATACACATCCTCCATATCCGGATACTCACCGGAAAGTATATCCCAGAAGGAGATATTGGGACAGGAATTCACACAAGTATTAATGAATAACAATGAAGTTAACGTTGGCAACAAAATAGATGGTACTTTTATAGAGTCACATAATAGTAATACTAATAATAACATTGATAATTATGAGATTGTGATTAATGGGAATATTTATTCTTATAACAATTTTAAAATATTTAATTATTCAAATTTGGTTATAGAAAAAGTACATTTCAGCTTGTTTGAGAAGGGTTTGAAATATATTCCGAATCCCAAATTTCAGTTGGCTGAAACATTGATTGATTTTAAAAAGTATATTAGAAAAATCAATTTAGATGTTTTTTTCAATGACAAGATGAATTATGATAATAATGAAAGAGACAATGAAATAGTTAGATCTGAGTTTTCAGTGAAAAGTAAGTTTACACCAGCTAATCATTCTACAATTGATGTTTATGATAAAGTTGTAACCAGAGAAATATATAGTGAATACCCATATTTGAAAAAGACAACGCAAATACAGAATTTGACTTATGAAGAAACAAAGTTATTATCAAAGTTAAGGAACGATAATAGTATAAGGTTAATGAAACCAGACAAGGGGGGAGGAATAGCCATTTACGATAGTTTGAAGTATACACAAAAAATTTATGATATTCTACACTCTACTAATAATTATGAACCTTTATCTATTAATGAATTAAATATTGCCTATCAACGAATAGACTCCTATATAGAAGAGTATTTGATAGAAAGTAGAATAACAAAAGAAATTTATAATTTTATTAGAGTACCATATCCGAAGATGGCTACTATGGTAGGTATACCCAAAACACACAAAGATTCTCAGGATCCCCCCCTAAGACCGATAGTTTCTGGTAGTCTGTCTAAAACTTTTTTAATGGGTAAATTCATAGATATAACATTAAAAAACATTTATACTATAATTGATCATATGGTGAAGGATTCTTGGTGTTTTCTCTCCAAATATCCTGTAAAAGATATAAAATATGAAATTCCCCTTTTCATTGTTACTATTGACGTGATAGACCTCTTTTCGTGTATTCCTAAAGAGGAAGGTTTGGACGCATTTACTAACAGCTTGATTAGACACACTGATTTAGATTGGAGCACTATTTGCTTGATAACAGAAATGATGAACCTAGTTTTAGACAATAATTTTATATTCTTTGAGGGTGAGTTGTTCAGACAAACCAGGGGCGTAGCTATGGGCGCAGCTTGTGCCCCCATCTACGCCAATATGGTTATGCTCAATTGGGAAGATAGTAAGTTATTTACCAGCACATATTTCAAACATGTCAACTATTATTCGAGATTTCTGGATGACATATATATGATATGGCAGGGTGATGAGAATGAATTATTGGAATTTATGACATATATCAACAACAGTAGCGAATACTTGAAATTTACTCATTCATACGATTCCAAAGGACTGCCGTATTTGGACACTTATGTCACTATCAATGAGGGTAAAGTGTTCTCTAATATTTATAGGAAAGCCACTTTTTCCAATAATTATTTAGATTATACAAGTTGTCACCCGCCGAAAGTTAAATATAATGTGTTCAAGGGGCAGTGCATTCGAGCAGCCAGAATGGTTTCAGAAAAGGACAACTTACTTATTGAATTGGAATATATAAAAGGACTGTTTGCACAGAGAGGTTACCCATCTGCAATGATGGATGATGTGGTATCCTATGTGGTTGAAAATTGGGGTATCAAATACAAACCGTTATTAGGGTCAGGTGAAATAAACAATTTAGCCTTGGATTTAGGATCTAGACCTAATACAAAAAGTGTTCACTCCAATTACCATAGAGCATGTATAATTACATATAATCTAGGTGCAGACATTATTAAGCGTATTATTAGTAAGTTCTGGTATCTAATAAGTAGTGAACCTATGCTAGTTAAAATATTGGGTTCTAAACCTAGGTTTGTGTACAGGATGGGGAACAACTTAAAGAAAATGTTTGAAACTTATTCAGTTAAAAAGCCAAGTAGACTTAGAAGTAGCAAATGTGGATCATGCAATCAATGTACCTATATGGCAATGCAAGATAAAATTATAATTGATAATGGGCATAGGACCCTTATTAAACGCAAGGATGGCAATTGCAATACCAAACAGGTTATTTATTTGGCTAAATGTGATTCCTGTACGGCCTTTTATGTAGGAAGAACTGAACGATGTTTGAAAAAACGTATTTATGATCATATATATTGTATTAGGAATAAGGACAAGACCAATGCCTTGTATAGGCATATTGAATTTTGTGGAGAGAAACACACCTTTAAATTTCTTATTTTAGAAGTTATTAGAAATGACCCTAGGGGAGGTGATTTAAAAGGTTTGATAGCGTTTCGCGAAACATGGTGGCAAATCTTTCTTGATGCCACCACACCACCAGGGTTAAATGATTTTATATCAACTAAATCCTTGTTATTTTGAACGTTAGATTACTCTGGTTACAGTTGTTTCAATTGGTTTATATAATCGATTAACATATTAGTATCATTATAATAATCAATTAATCAAGTAATACAACTTGTCACACTCTAATAACACTTGGTTCAATTAATTACAATATGAATAAAAGATTATTATAGGACATGTATAACTATTTTATTACATTATTACACATTTCTCTTATCAAATATTATATACATTTTATATATTTTTATTACGTTTTTAACTATTTAGAGAATTTATATTTGTTACAACAGGTATAACACAACCTGATTAATCCCATTTGTGATGTACTTATTACACTATATGTATGAAAGTATTGATTATTGTCCACTTTACATATTCTGTAATACAAGTTTTTATTGGAACATGTTTGCATATAAGATTTAATATTGTTAGATGGAGTTCTTAATATGGTAGAGTTAACGTTATAACTATGGCATATTCTTGGTCCAAACTCTTTTTTATGATTAGATTTTATGATTAGATTTTTTAACTTCTACTTATTATATTTATAATAACATTTACACACTCATTTTTCACTATAACTTCAGTAGATTTTGTCTTTTGTCATTTGATTTTTGGTTTGCATATATATATATTTTAATATGATTATATATACAACAGATATTAGTGCATATTAGCGAACATATAGTATGAGTGTTCTAGATTACAAAGATATGGTACTAGGTTCACGGACAATGGAATGGAGATGCACGCATATCTGTTATGCATATCAGTTACGCTGAACAGTATGAGTTTCCATCAAAATAATTGTAACAGTCACTACATACGCATATACATACGCATATTTATATAATACTTATAAATTTATAGCAAATGAATACCTAATCACATCTGTAGGTGCTTTTTATATGTGAGTTAATAATGTGAAGTGTTAGGTAATTTTTATTTGTTACGCTATTACTTTAAATAGCAATTGCTTTTTGGCACCATGGAGTTTATTTAAACTGTTGAGGGATGGCGTTCAACAGTTCTGATGAAGACCAGATACACTGGTTGAAAGCGCTCAACTTACTGTTGTACCATTTGGCGTTTTTTGGCGTTAAGGATTTATGGTAGAATTTGAGCTTCGTTTGTCCTGTCATATGTTTTGTGCTGTGTAATTTGCCTTGTTGGATGTACTTGTATCGTTGTACGTGGCGTATTGTGGATTAAACTATTCCTGTTACATGGACTACTTGTGACGACTGGTGATTTTTTCGCTTATTGGTGAGACCGGAGTTAGTTGTGTTAAAGCTACAATGGTACCTAAGGAATGTATGGTCTCAACACAAGCACAGTCTAGAAGCCCAGATTCCAATAATTCCATGCCTGAAGCAAGAATTCCTGTGGTGGGCTCAGGCCTGTCAGTGGAACAGAGGCTTGCCTTTCCACAAACCTCATCTAAGCCAGACCATCACCACGGACGCCTCAGACCTAGGATGGGGGCACACATGGTGGACAAGTGTATACAAGGCCTATGGACCCAAGACAAGCTGAATCTACACATAAATCTAAAGGAGATGTTGGCAGTGAAAAATGCGATCCAGGCATTCAGACCACTCCTTCAACGGGGTCATCTGCTGATAAGAACCAACAATACCACAGTCATGTGGTACATCAACAAACAGGGAGGTACACATTCATATCCTCTATGCCGGATGGCAATGGACCTGTGGAATGTGGCCCTGAATCTCAACATTCAACTTCAGGCCAGATTTGTACCAGGGAAAGAAAATTCTCTAGCAGACACCTTAAGCAGAACTACCACGGATGCTCACGAATGGATGCTGCATCCAGATATCTTCAAAGCCATAACAAAGAAATGGGGACTACCAGACATAGACCTGTTCGCCTCCCCACACAACCACCAATTGAAGAAATTCTGCACAAGAGCATACCACCCACTTGCTTGGAGGGTGGACTCCCTTTCCTTCAGCTGGAAAAACCTGACAGCATATGCATTTCCACCTCTTCCCTTGATGTACAAAGTTCTACTGAAGATCAGAGAGGATCAGCCAAGGGTAATCCTGATAGCTCCAGACTGGCCGAGGCAACATTGGTACCCGCTACTGAGAAGCATGTCTCGGACACACGCATGGCCTCTTCCTCTATCCCTTACTTCTAACAGGACCAACTACAAGATCCTACATCCAAACTTGAAAACACTGCAGCTAGCTGCTTGGAATATTGCATAAAACAAAATAACCCAGGTTTATCCCAGAGGGTTAAGGACATTATCCTGGAGGCACGCAGACCTTCCACAAGGAAGACTTATTCAGCCAAGTGGAAAAGATACCTCATTTGGAGTGCAGCAAAGGGAGAATGTCTCATTGGCAAACATAGCACACATCCTGGAATATTTAGCAGAACTGTTCCACAATGGCCTGTCTTACTCCTCCATTAAGATTCATGCATCAGCAATTTCAGCAGAATACAACATGGATCCTCCTGTCTTCTCTCATCCTCTACTCAGGCAGTTTTTGAGAGGAATCAAAAATGTAAAACCTCCAAGGAAACCACCTTTACCTACATGGGATCTCAACTTTGTGCTGGAAAAGTTAACACTTCCTCCTTTTGAACCAGCAGCAACAGCAGAATTACAGTTCTTGTCTTGGAAAACTGCTTTCCTGCTAGCAATCATTTCAGCAAGTAGGGTATCTGAGTTACAGGCGTTAATGGCAGTACAACCCTTCCTCATCTTCCATTAGGACAGAGTCTCTCTGAGAACTAACCCTACCTTTATGCCAAAAGTGGTCTCCAGAGTATTATTGAACCAAGCGATTCATTTACCTACATTCTTCCCCAACCCACAAAACGGGGGGGAAAGACTACTACATACCTTGGATGTGCACAGACAATTACGCTACTATTTGGACAGAACTAAGACCAGCAGAAAAACTGACCAGCTTCTGGTAGCATATGCAACAGGAATGCAAGGAAAACCAATTTCAAAACAGACTATCTCAAAATGGATAGGAAATTGCATTCGATTTTGCTACTCTTTTCATGGAAAGACAACTCCTGAAAATATCAGACCTCATTCCACAAGAGCTACAGCCACCACTACAGCTTTCCTACGAGGAGTGGCTACCAAAGACATTTTAGAAGCTGCTACTTGGAGCTCCGTGCATACATTTGCCAAGCATTATAATCTTCCCTTATATTCTAGATCCCGAGCAGGTTTTGCAACTGCTGTTTTGCAAGGGATCTTAACTACACCATCTTTATCTTAGTGCCTCCTCCCCCAGTTTGGCTATGGTATTCTACCCATATGTTAGGACTGCAGATGCATCCTTGAAGGACATAGTACAGTTTTGTACCTACCATAAATGTAGATGTCCGATAGGTATGCATCTGCAGTCAGGATTACCCACCCTCCTTCCCCTCTGTGGTATTCCTAGGGTATTTACCCCTCTTTTAGCTAGCTGGGGGAATCTATTATGGTGTATTTGTTTGTATATATATATATATATATATATATATATATATATATATATATATATATATATTTTCTTATATTGTTTGCTCTCTACTGTTTTATTATTTGCATGTATCCAAATTTAGCCTTCCTAGAGGGCACCTGGCATCTGGGGCAAGAAACACTGAGGAAAATGGCGTCGGCTGATGCCTTTATACCCAATAAACAGCAGCTAAGACGTCGGGTGAAGTGCAACATCAGCCGAGACCAGACCCAGACTTTGGAATCCGGCCGACCGAAGGGCTGCCTGAGGCAGGACAACCCATATGTTAGGACTGCAGATGCATACCTATCGGACATCTACATTTATGGTAGATACAAAACTGTACTTTACCCTCCCGCCAGCCCCCCCCCCGACTTCTCTTGCCTGTGCCTTCCTTCTTGTTAGGTGTATTCAAGCTTTCTGGTTTATTTGGTTTTTGTTGGAGGTGTAACCTAACATATAATTGCTTCCCATTATGGGGGCACCTGAAATCTGGGGCAATAAAAACTGAGGTAATGGCGTCTGCTGCATGTTATATAACCTGACGTCATGGAAGAAAATAGAGCATCCGATGCAGGAATCCAAGACTTTGATATTCATGCCGGTTGAGGGCTACCTGCAGGCAGATAACCCAAATGTAATGACTGCAACAGTGAATGCACTCGAATATCTACATTTATGGTAAGTGTACACAACTGTACTTTCATAACTCTCTAACCATAACAGCTAGACTAAAAATGTAAACGCGAAAGTTGTTCAGCAGACACCGACCTTTCCAACAGTGTAAAAGTTGATAGTGCGTATCTGTCATTATTAAGTATTTGCCAAGGAATGCTAATATTATGCATATTTTTTACCTTTTTAGTAAAAGAAATCGCAATATCTTGGTGAGTGTACCATGTAGCCCCAGACAATTTGTAATTTGCATGAATGTCAGCTTTAAAAATGATACCTTAACCATTACAGTGTGATGCTCCTTTACTGAGATATTCACATAAATGTGATTAATATTGTATTTGCCATAATTGATAGTTAAAGCATATCATCTCATCACCTGTAACAGAAAGTACATATCAGTGTACAAGTTGTGTGGCTCAATGTCATCTTCAAAATGATGCATCATATGTGTCATCACCATGCTCCCTTGCAAGGATATGGGCATAATAATGAGAAATAAGGCAAATGTATAATTTTCATAATCCTACAAGACAAACTTTGATATCTGTACATCATACACATTTTTTTTATGTTGTAAGGAGTAATGTCTTCAAAATGAGGTATTATTTGGAACATTGAAATGCTCCCTAGCAAAGTTATTTACCACAATATGAAAAAAAATTCCTAAATTCCATAAAATAAGCCCTAAACAAACTATCTGTACGTGTACAGCACATGGGCACAGGTTTATACCATGTTGTAAGGACTAATACTGTCTTTAAAATTAGTTATTACTTAGCACGTTGACATCTTACTTTAGCAAACTCTTTTACTAAAATATATGAAAATATAATTTTCATAGCCTTAGTCCTAAACAAAACTGATTTTTGTACATATTTACGGCATACCTACAGTTCTGTTATCTTTGTTAAACATAGCGAAGGCTCCTCAGTTGGTCACTTTAAATAATTTTATTAGTCACAATACAGCGAGAAAAATAACAACGTTGTAAACATACATAAAGTGGAATAAAAGTACTAAGCGCTTTCACCCTGAAAAACATACGGGCATCTTCAGAGTACTAACCAGATGTCTCAGCAACAACAGTTAAATACATATATCCTTAATTACACAACGCCTATCATTGGTTGATTGATTAGTTTGTTTAAAAATCATTGTACATTGTTAATTATTAAGAATGACACACTTGATAAAAATGTAAAATATGAAATAAAACATAATATAATGTAATAAATATTTTAAATATTATAAATACCATTGTAAAGGTAAAAATACTATAAAAACTAGTGTATATTTCTCTTATCTTGATGTCCTTCATGGATGCATCTGCAGTCATAACAAATGGGTTGTCCTGTCGTCAGGCAGCCCTTTGGTCGGCCGGATTCCAAAGTCTGGGTCCGGCTTCGGCTGATGTCGCACTTCACCCGACGTCATCTCTGCTGGTCTTCGGGTATAAAGGCATCAGCCGACGCCATTTTCCTCAGTCTTTCTTGCCGCGTGGCACCCGAAGCAGAAGCTGTTCGCAAGTGCCGGTCGGTCAGATCCAGAGATTACTACTACCGAATACTACTTCGAAGACTTCTAAAAAGCTAAGTACCCCGTTGGGGACTCTTTCTTGCCTCAGCCGATGTCAGAAAAAGTCAATAACTGTTTAACTTGTGGGAAACAAATACCTCATAAAGATTTCCACTCTTACTGCCTGCCTTGCTTAGGCCCAGACCACGACGTAGCAGCCTGTTCGGCCTGTGCTTCCTTCAACCGACGAACGCTTAGGCCTTGGTCGGAGTTTGCTGAACAGTTTTTCGGCTCAGATTTTGCGTACATTATGCCGCCAGATCCTCCGACTACCCAAATTGTTAAAACGCAAAGAAAAAGACAGACACTCGCGGTCCGCGGTTTCGGCCGAAACCACGGTTAAGCAAGCCGCGAGTGTCTGTTTCGGCCGAAACCGAGAAAACCGGTCAATCGTCAGCCGAATCCATGACTACTACTGAGGCTCCTGCTACCTTAGTTGAATCGGCCTCAGAAATTTTGCCTACAATTGTGGTTCCTAGTGATTTATCAGACACCATCCCTTTGGATGTCTCTACCCCAGCACGTGGTGCTGCTAGGCCTCCTGCAGCCATGTCTATTAAGGCCTTTGCCAGGGCTAAAGCAGCCAAATCTGTTAAATCAGTGCCTGTTAAGCCCTCCTCACACAGGCCCACTTCAAGTTCACAAATGCTTACTCTGGCAGAGGATTTAATATCCTTAATTAGGGGATCCCAATCTCACCCACACAGGGCCTCTCAGCCCCCAGAAAAGAGACCTAGAGCAGAGCCCCCCGAGCCAGTGTCCTCTGATGATTCTGCAGATGACTCAGACATTACAGACCAGCCAGAGGCTCCTTTTTCTACTTATGAAGATTCCGATGCTGAAGAATCCATTCCAGCTGCCTCTCCACCAGAGGAATTTTCCTTTGGGGAAACCTTACATGCCATGAGAGAACAATTCCAATGGCAGGGACAAGACTTCTCAGATTCCAGAAAAAGGCTTAGGACATTTCTGCACTTAGGACAACATAGGCCCTTAGCTATACCTCCTGTACTGCCTGTTGTGGATGATGCATTTAATGATGTTTGCACTGCTCCTGATTCTTTACCTCCAGCCCCTGCCAAACCAGATAGATTTTACAGGGTGCCAGACACTCATCACCACCTATACAAGGCCCCTCTTGCAGATCCTGAAACTATATCCCAGGGGCCTAAGGCAGTAGCCTCGACCTCAGCAAAAAACCCTATTCCTTCTGAAAGGGAATCCAGGTCCTTAGAGAGATGGGGGAAAAAAGTTTACACCTCTGCTACTCTCTCAGCTAGAGCTTTAAACTGTCAGTTTCATATGATCCAATACCAAGAGTTTATGCTTGATCAGTTAACTAAAAAGCTGTCCTCTGATGACTCTTTAGATAAGAAATATGTATTAGAAATGGTGAATAACATCCAACAGGTTAGTAACCATTCTTTAAAATGTGACTATGATGCACTGGAGGCTTCATTTAGATCAGCCATGACTGGCACAGTGATAAGAAGGCATGCATGGTTGAAAGAACAGGTCTTACCGGATCATGTTAAAGCAAAGCTGTTAGATGCTCCTATGGATAAGGCCAGTCTATTTGGTACACCTGCTCAGCAAGTAATGAAGAAAATGGAAGAGAAGGCAAAATCTGTACAAACAGTTAAAGATTTCTTACAGGTTCAGCCCCAAGGTTTAGCAGGAACTGGCCTGCCAAAAATTGGTCCTTTCCAGACTCCTCAAAATCCCAAAGAGGCAGGAATAGACGCTCTAGAGGCAGAAATCAATCCAGAGGAGGTGCCTACAGAGGACGACAGTGGCAAGGCAATAACCGAGGCACAGACACAACCACCGCCACTGCAACAGGTCAATCACAGTGACTTGGCTCTGACACCGCCTACCAGGGAGCAAATAGCAGCACCTTTAGGTGGAAAGTTAGCCTTATTTTCGAAAAATTGGCACTATATCACAAAAGACAAGTGGATTTTGCAAACCATAGACCAAGGCTACAGGTTTCACTTCCACACCTTACCAGTAAAAAGAGGAATGCCAAACTTACCTCCAAATCAAAAAACAAGAAGCTCTACAGCAGATAGCGGAATTAGCAAAGATGAGAGCTGTGGAAAGAGTACCAACAACAGAACAGGGCAAAGGATTCTACTCCAGACTCTTCCTAGTACCAAGAAAAGAGAAAAGTTGGAGACCTATTCTCGACCTGTCCGTCTTAAACACATACATCATTGTCCCAAAATTCAAAATGCTGACCCTACAGCAACTTCTTCCCATGCTGGGCAAGGAGTGTTGGCTGGTAACTCTAGATCTCAAGGAGGCATACCTGCATGTCCCCATACGACCAAATTGCAGAAGATACCTCAGATTTCTTGCAGGATCAGAGCATTATCAATTCTCAGCATTGCCCTTTGGCTTATCTACTGCGCCCAGAGTATTTACAAAATGCCTGGCATCAGTAATCGCTCACTGCAGACTACAGGGAATCCAAATTTATCCATACCTGGACGACTGCCTGTTACAAGCGGACAACAAAAGCAAGCTGACAACAGATTTACAAAGGGTCATTTGCTTACTACAAGCCCTGGGATACACAGTCAATTTACAAAAGTCAAGGCTGATACCATCCCAAACAAGAACATTCTTGGGTGCGGAATTGGACACAGTAAAACAAATGGCATTCCTAACTGCAGAAAAACAAAAAGAACTCCCTCTTTACTGCTTGGCATTAACAAAGCAGAACAAACTAACAGCAAGAAAAGTTCTGCAGGCCTTGGGCTTCATGGCATCGTGCATCATCTTGGTCCCACATGCCAGACTGCATATGAGAAAGCTACAGTGGTACCTAAAGAATTTATGGTCTCAACACAGGCACAGCTTAGAAACCGAAATCCCACTAATCCCATGCCTAAAACAGGAGTTCCTATGGTGGGCTCAAGCATGCCAGTCAAACCCAGGCTTACCCTTCCACAACTTTCAAGCAAGCCAAACCATCACAACGGACGCCTCAGACCTAGGCTGGGGGGCGCACATGTTGGACAAATGCATACAAGGATTGTGGACTCAAGACCAGTTGCACCTGCACATAAACCAAAAAGAAATGCTGGCAGTAAAACTAGCAATCCAGAAATTCAGACCATTCCTCAAAGAAGGCCATTTAATGATAAGGACAGACAACACCACAGTCATGTGGTACATCAACAAACAGGGAGGCACTCATTCATACTATGCAGAATGACTCTGGACCTTTGGAATCTGGCTCTGAGCTACAACATCCAGTTACAGGCAATATTTGTGCCGGGAAAAGAGAACACCCTAGCAGACATGTTAAGCAGAACCACCTCGGATGCTCACGAATGGATGCTACACCCGGACATCTTCAAGGCCATCACAAAGAAATGGGGAATGCCACAAATAGACCTATTCGCATCCCCACTCAATCACCAGCTCAAAAGATTCTGCACAAGGACATACCACCCACTTGCATGGAAGGTGGACTCTCTATCCTTCAGTTGGAAAGGCCTGACAGCATATGCATTTCCACCTCTTCCCCTGATGCACAAGGTACTACTGAAAATCAGAGGAACGTCCAAGGATAATCCTGATAGCTCCGAATTGGCCAAGACAACACTGGTATCCATTGCTGAGGAGCATGTCTCGGGGGAGAATGTGGTCAATACCCCTGATGCCTTTGATGTTAACTCAGAACAACTACAACATCATGCATCCAAACCTAAAAACCTTGCAACTGACTGCCTGGAACATCACATAGCAGCAACTAACCCAGACCTATCCCAAAGGGTTAAAGACATTATCCTTGAAGCCCGCAGACCTTCAACAAGAAGGAACTATGCAGGAAAATGGAAAAGGTTTGTCATTTGGAGTACTGAAAGAGGAAAAGATGTGTCGAACATAGATATTGCTAACATCCTGGAGTACTTGGCAGAGCTTCTACATACAGGCCTGTCCTATTCCTCCATCAAGATACATGCATCAGCTATTTCAGCAGAATACAACTTCGATCCACCTGTCTTTTCGCATCCTCTACTCAGGCAGTTCCTCAGAGGGATCAAAAATGTAAAACCTCCTAGGAAACCACCATTACCAGCATGGGACTTGAACTTTGTGCTAGAAAAGTTGACACTCCCTCCGTTTGAACCAGCAGCAACAGCAGATCTGCAACACCTATCATGGAAAACTGCTTTCCTACTGGCAATTACTTCAGCAAGGAGGGTTTCGGAACTACAGGCCTTAATGGCAGTGCAACCCTTCCTAATCTTCCATCAAGATAGGGTGTCCATGAGAACTAATCCTACATTTATACCTAAGGTGGTATCCAGAGTGTCTTTAAACCAGGCAATCCACCTACCTACCTTCTTTCCCAATCCACAGAACAGGGGGGAAAGACTGCTGCATACCTTGGATGTACATAGGCAGTTACGCTACTACCTGGACAGAACCAAAGGTAACAGAAAAACTGACCAGCTTTTAGTAGCCTATGCAACATGAAGGGAAGGAAAAGCAATTTCCAAACAGACAATCTCCAAATGGATAGGAAATTGCATAAGATTCTGTTACTCCTACCATGGAAAACCAATTCCACAGAACATAAGACCTCATTCTACAAGGGCTACAGCCACTACCACAGCTTTCTTACGAGGAGTGGCAACCAAGGACATTATTGAGGCGGCTACTTGGACCTCCGTGCATACATTTGCCAAGCATTATAATTTACCTCTATACTCTAGATCCCGAGCAGGGTTTGCCACTGCTGTACTGCAAGGGATCCTAACTACACCATAATTTTTCTTCCTCCACCCCTAGTTTGGCTATGATATTCTACCCATTTGTTATGACTGCAGATGCATCCATGAAGGACATAGTACAGTTTTGTACCTACCATAAATGTAGATGTCCGAACTGGATAGCATCTGCAGTCAGGATTACCCACCCTCCTTCCCCTCTGTGGTACTCCTAGGGTATTTACCCTCCTAATAGCTAGCTGGGGGGGGGGGGAGTCTCTTATGGTGTATTTGTTTGTATATATGTACATACATGCTTATTTTTTGTGTTTGCCTTCTACTTTTTTTGGAAACATTGGCATTTATCCAAAATTTAGCTTTCCAAGAGGGCAACTGGCATCTGGGGCAAGAAACAGTGAGGAAAATGGCGTCGGCTGATGCCTTTATACCCAAAGACCAGCAGAGATGACGTCGGGTGAAGTGCGACATCAGCCGAAGCCGGACCCAGACTTTGGAATCCGGCCGACCGAAGGGCTGCCTGACGACAGGACAACCCATTTGTTATGACTGCAGATGCTATCCAGTTCGGACATCTACATTTATGGTAGGTACAAAACTGTACTTTGTAAGGAGTAATACTATCTTCTAAATCAGGTCTTGCGTAGCATGTTGACATCTTCCCTAGCAAAGTTATTTACCAAAATTTGAAAAAAGTCATAACTTTCATAACCTAAGTCCTAAAACTGATATCTGTACAGCCCACGGGCTCAGATGTTTGTGTTACACTGCTGCAGTCATTACACTTGGGTTATCCTGCCGTCAAGCAGTCCCATAGTCGGCCAGAGTTCCAAAGTCTTGGTCTGGTGTCTGTTGCTGCCGCTTCCTCCCTAACGTCAGTGCGCCAGGGGTATAAAAGATGCATCCGACGCCATCTTCTTAAGTCTTTCTTGCCGCGCGGTGCCCGAAGCAAAAGCAGTTCACAAGTGCCGGTCGGCCGACTCCTGAGATTTTTGAAGTCGAATTTCAGATCCGAAGTCTTCAGTAAAGCGAAGTACCCCGTTGGGGAAACTATTTTCTTGCCTCCGACCGATGTCAGAAGAAGTTAATAATTGTATTTCTTGTGGGAAGCAAATACCTCATAAGGACTTCCACTCTTACTGTATTCCATGCCTAGGCCCTGATCATGACGTCACTAGTTGTCGGTTTTGTGCTAGATTTAATAAACGCACTATAAAACAACGTTTTGATTTTGCTTTGCACTACTTTGGCCGCAGATTCAATTATACTGTGCCGTCGGACCAACCGACGACCACAATTATGAAAAAATGCTAAGACAAGGATAAGGACAGGCATCCGAGGTCCAAAACCGATGAAGCCGCTTTTAGGTCAGTTGCCGGTTCGCCGGTTCTCTGTGAAGTGCTTTCGTAGCCCCTGACACCCGCTACCTCAGAGCCACAGGCCGCCTCCGACTCCCATGTGGAGACAACTAGGCCTCTGGAAACTCAAGGTATTGGGCCTACGGAAACTAACCCCTCAGATGGGTCTGGAGCCGCTGAGCAGGCATTGGCTTCTGAGGGTGTCTTCAGACCTTCACAGCCTACCATAAAACCAACAGCCAAGACAAAAACACCATTAAAGACAAAGAAGCAAGTACAGCATTCTCCGGGACAGTCCTACATGCCTAAGAAACAGATGCTTAAAATGGCCGAAGACCTCATTACACTAATCCGGGGTTCCCATCCCCCTCCTGAAAAAAGGCCTAGGCAGGATACAGATTATGACTCCTCTGAACAGGTTTCCATTTCCTCTGATTCCTCTTCAGACCAGGGATACTCTCTACCCCCCTATGAGGACTCTGACGCTGAAGAATCCATCCCTCCAGCCTCTCCTCCTGAGGATTATTCTTTTGGGGAAACCTTACATACCATGAGGGAGCATTTCCATTGGGAAAGTCAGGAGTATTCAGAATCCAAGAAAAGGCTCAGGGACTTCATTTTATTGCCTCAGCACAGGCCCCTAGCTAATCCCGCCTGTGTTATTGTGGATGATGTGTTCTCTGAATCCAGTTTATCCCCTGATTCTTTACCCCCTGCACCAGCGAAGCCAGATAAGAGTCCCTGATGCTCACAAGTTTCTTTATAAAAACCCTTCTGCTGATCCAGAAACGATTTCCCAGGGTCCCATAGGGGTTAAGGCTTCCATTGCAAAAAATACAGTCCCCTCTGACAGAGATTCCAGAGCACTGGATAGATGGGGGAAGAAAGTTTACACTTCTGCAACTTTAACAGTAAGGGCTTTAAATTGCCAGTTTCACATGCTTAAGTACCAACAGTATTTAATGGCTCAGTTAAAACAGAAAATGCTTGCAAGCTCAGAAGCTCCTGACTATAAGGAAATGCAGGATTTATTGCATGCAGTTGAACAGCTGGGAAAACATACTCTGCAATGTGGTTTTGATTCTTGAGGCCTCTTGTAGAGCCGCAGTTACAGATTCTGTGATTCGAAGACATGCTTGGTTAAAAGAACAGAGTTTACCTGATCACGTTAAGGCAAAATTATTGGATGCTCCTTTACAGCATGATACCTTGTTTGGAGTTGAGGCAGTGGAGGTGCTAAAAAAATGGAAGATAAAACTAAATCTATGCAAACAGTCAAAGATTTCTTACAGGTACAGCCACCTCGATTTAACAGCAATTGGTCTACAAATAATTGGTCCTTTCCAGTGTCAGACAGGCCACAGAGAGGCAGATACAGACGCCCAAGAGGCAGATCTCAACCCCAAGGCTCTAACAGATGACAGTGGGGCACCTCAACCCCAAAAGGAGGTGAGGACAAGTCTCAACCTTACAGGAAACCGTCCCAGTGACTTCCCCCTTCGTACGCCAAGCACTTCCCTTTTGGCAGCCCCCTTGGGGGGAAAACTAGCACTTTTTTCTCAAAATTGGCAAACAGTCACCCAAGACAAATGGGTTCTGAATATTGTGTCTCAAGGTTACAGGTTCCACTTTCACACTTTACCAAGGCTAAAAGGAATGCCAAACCTGCCACAAAATCAATGGGCAGAGGCTTAAAAACAAATTTCAGCCCTCATGGACATGAGGGCTATTCAAAAAGTACCACAGCAAGAACAAGGTCAAGGATTTTACTCAATATCTTCCTGGTCCCCAGAAAGGACAAAGCTTGGAGACCCATACTAGATCTTTCAACTCTAAATACTTAACTGGTTGATCCGAAATTCAAAATATTGACACTACAGCAGCTTCTTCCCATGCTGGGCAAGAAGGCTTGGCTTGTTACTCTGGACCTCAGAGGCATACCTGCATGTCCCTATCAGACAAAATTGCAGAAGATACCTCAGATTCAAAGCTAGTACAATGCACTACCAATTCTCTGCACTGCCCTTTAGCTTTTCTACTGCGCCCAAGGTCTTTACAAAGTGCCTGGCACCAGTAATTGCATTTTGCAGACAAAAAGGAATTCAAATATATCCATACCTGGATGACTGTCTCATTCAAGCAGAGACAAAAGACATTCTTCTAAAGCATCTGGCGTTTGTAAAAAGGTTGCAAATTTCTCTAGGGTACACAGTAAACGAAAAGAAGTCCAAACTGGTGCCCTCACAGCAGATAATATTCCTGGGGGCCAGCTTAAATACAACGGCCCAGATGGCTTACCTCACGCCAGACAAACAATGACAACTGACTCAATATTTTTAATTACTGGCAAAGAAGTCACATCTCCCTGCAAGAAAAATTCTGCAGGCCCTGGGATTCATGGCATCCTGCATACTACTAATACCATATGCCAGATTGCATATGAGGAAATTACAGTGGTAGCTAAAAAGTGTTTGGACTCAACACTCTCGCAGCTTAGAAGCAGTAATACCAATAATTCCCTGCCTACAACAGGAGTTTCGATGGTGGGCACAGGCATGTCACCTCAACAAGGGTCAGCCTTTCACTCTACCCACAGCCAGGCAGACTCTAACAACAGATGCTTTGGATTACGCCTGGGGAGCACACATGGCAGGAAAATATATTCAGGGCAAGTGGACCACAGACCACATGCATCTTCACATCAATCAAAAAGAGATGTTGTCTGTTCAAAATACGCTAACAGCTTTCAAGGACCTTTTGCATCCAGGACAATTATTATTAAGGACAGACAACGCCACAGTAATGTGGTACATAAACAAGCAAGGGGGCACTCATTCTTATCCCCTATGCAGGCAAGCCATGACCTTGTCGAACACAGCTCTAACTTATCAAGTTCATCTGCAAGCACATTTCCTGCCAGGAAGGAAAAATACTCTGGCAGACGATCTAAGCAGAAATATCATGGACCCTCATGAATGGAAATTGAATCCACAAGTCTTCAGCATGGTAACGCAAAAATGGGGATGCCCAGATATAGATCTTTTTGCCTCCCCACTGAATTGCCAACTACAAAATTTCTGCACAAGGACTTACCACACACAAGCATGGAAAGTGGATGCTCTCTCATTCAGCTGGAAAAACCTAAAAGTTTATGCCTTCCCACCACTGCCTCTCCTTTCAAAGGTACTCCTAAAAGCCAGACAAAACCACAGATGATCCTGATTGCTCCAGACTGGCCACGCCAGCACTGGTACCTAATCTGACAGAACTTGGCTCAAGGCCCACCATAAATTTCCCACCTTCTGACAACAAAACAATCAGATCCTGCACGGTCAACTCGAAACACTAAACCTGGCTGCATGGCAGATCCGTTAGTCAAACAAGCAACACCTCTCTCTAAAGCTGTTATGGATGTCATTTTGGAGGCCAGGAGGCCTAGCACCAGGAAATCTTACTCAGAAAAATGGAAGAGATTCTGCGCCTGGAACCAGACTCAAAACCTTGACCCTCTTGTCCCAAACATTCCTCAGATATTACAATACTTGACTGAGATGCTAGACAAAGGCCTATCTTTCTCATCAATTAAGATCCATGCCTCTGCCATTTCAGCACATTACAACACGGATCCTCCTTTATTCTCTCATCCCTTGCTAAAGCAGTACCTCAGAGGGGCTAAAAACATAAGACCGCCCCGGCGAGCAGCAACACCAACTTGGGACCTCAATTTTGTTTTGGAAAAACTGACCCTGCCATCTTTTGAGCCAGCCAGTACAGCCGAACTAAAATTTTTATCATGGAAAACAACTCTGCTCCTGGCAGTAACTTCAGCACGAAGAGTCTCAGAGCTACAGGCATTAATGGCAGTGGAACCTTTTATAATTTTTCATCAGGACAGGGTTTCTTTAAGGACAAACCCTACCTTTATGTGAAAGGTGGTATCTAGTGTGGCTCTTAACCAAACCATCCATTTGCCAACTTTTTATCCAAACCCCCAGAACAAAGGGGAGAAACTTCTGCACTCTTTGGACATACACAGACAGCTACGCTTCTACTTGGACAAAACAAAAGTCTTCAGGAAAACTGTGCAACTGTTTGTGGCATATGCTGCAGGATCACCGGGCAAGGCTATCTCAAAGCAAACTATCTCCAAATGGATAGGACACTGTATTCATTACAGCTACACACAGCATGGAAAATCAGTCCTTAATAACATTAGGCCACATTCTACCAGAGCAACAGCCACTTCAACAGCCTTTCTCAGAGGAGTGCCAACCAAGGAAATTTTGGTGGCGGCAACTTGGAGTTCAGTGCACACCTTTACCAAGCATTACCACTTGCCTCTTTACTCTAAATCCAGAGCAGGATTTGCCAATGCAGTTCTGCAGGGCCTTATAGCCAATCCTAATTCTTTATAGACCAGCCACCCAACCTTAACTTTGGGATTCTACCCAAGTGTAATGACTGCAGCAGTGTAACACGATGAACATAGTACAGATGTTCATCGTGCATACAGCTGCAGTAATCACATTTGGGTTCTCTGCCATCAGGCGGTCCCTTGGTCGGCCGAATTCCAAAGTCTAGGTCCGGCGTCGGTTGTTGTCCCTTCTTTCCTGATGTCAGTGCGACAGGGGTATATAAGACACGGTCGACGCCATATTCTTCAGTCTTTTTTGCCGCGCGGTGCCCGAAGCAGAAGCAGTTCGCAAGTGCCGGTCGGCCAGCTCCTGAATTTACGGAAAATTGGAAACCGAAGTCTTCTTTAAAGCCAAGTACCCCGTTGGGGAAACTTTTCTTGCCTCAGACCGATGTCAGACAAACTTAACAATTGTATTTCTTGTGGGAAGCAAATACCGCATAAGGATTTCCATTCCCTCTGCATACCTTGTTTAGGCCCAGACCACGACATCTCGGGCTGTCGCTTTTGCGCGACTTTCAATAAACACACTATTAAGCATCGGGCGGAGTTCGCCCAACATTACTTTGGTAAAGCCTTTGATTATAAAATGTCGTCTGAGACTCCGACTACCGTTTTTTCCAAAAAACACAAGGACAAGGACTGACACCACACCAAAACCGGCTGCACGTGATCCGGTTCTCAGTGAGACGCCTATGCAGTCCCTGACTACCGACGACACTTCCTTGACTGTGTCTTCTGTAACCGAGACCGCAGGTACCTCGGCCCTTACTCAGACTACTAGCACCGAAGCCACTGTAAGTGTTGAGCCTCCTAATGTGGACAGGTCCACTTCCACCCAGGGTGTCTTTAGGCCCTCATCTTCCTTTTCCATTAAGGCTTTTACTAAGTCCAAATCAGCCATGCATCCCAAGAGGCCTGTTCAGGGCCCATCCCCAGGCCCCATGCCTAAAAAGCAGATGCTTAAAATGGCTGAGGATTTAATTACTCTCATCAGGGGTTCCCAACCCCCTCCAGACAAGAGACCCAGAGTGGAGGAAGATTCTCCCTCTTCTGAACAGGGCTCCATTTTCTCAGAACATTCTGATGTAGAGGAACACTCGTACTCTCCTTATGAAGATTCCGATGCAGAACAGTCCATTCCTTCTGTATCTCCCCAGAGGATTTTTCTTTTGGGGAAACCTTGCACACCTTGAGGGAACACTTCCATTGGGAAGGCCAAGACTTTTCTGATTCCAAGAAAAGGCTTAGGGAATTTCTTTTGTTACCTCAACACAGACCTCTGGCTATACCTCCTGTCTTGGACATACTTGATGTTTACTCGGAGGCTTGTCTCAATCCGGATTCCCTGCCTCCTGCCCCAGTCAAACCTGATAGGTACTACAGAGTTCCCAACTCTCACCAATTTCTTTTCAAAAGCCATAATGCTGACCCTGAAACCATTTCTCAAGGCCCCAAGGGAATGAAGGCCTCTACAGCCAAGAATCCACTACCTTCCGAAAGAGAATCTAGATCCTTAGAAAGGTGGGGAAAAATGGTATACACCTCGGCCACCCTAGCCATGAGGGCCTTAAATTGCCAGTTTCATATGCTTAAATATCAGCAGTTTCTGTTATCACAATTAAGAAATAAAATGTCTCAACCTGAACAACCAGATTTGAAGGAATTGCAGGATATGATGCATAGTGCAGAACAAGTGGGTAAACACACCTTACAATGTGGCTATGATGCCTTAGAGGCCTCAAGTAGAGCTGCTGTTACAGGATCAGTCATTCGTAGACATGCCTGGCTTAGGGAACAAAGCTTGCCTGATCATGTTAAAGCTAAACTACTAGATGCTCCTTTTCAAAAGGATGTACTGTTTGGTACTAATGCTGAGGAGATACTACGGAAAACGGAAGAAAGAGCTAAATCTATGCAAACTGTTAAGGCTTTTCTACAGGTACAACCACCTCGTTTTAGCAGAAATTGGCCTTCTAAAAACTGGTCCTTTCCAGCCACGGACAAGCCCCAAAGAGGTAGATACAGGCGCTCAAGGGGCAGAGGACAATCTCAAGGATCATATAGAGGCAGACAATGGCAAACTCCAGCATCAAGAGGTGGCGAAGACAGTGCACAACAATACAGAAAACAAACCCAATGACTTCCTTCTTTTCATGCCAAGCAAGTCTCAGCTGGCAGCTCCCTTGGGAGGAAAGCTGGCATTATTTACAAGAAATTGGCATATCACAACAGACAAATGGATCCTGGACATTATAAACAGAGGCTACAGATTTCATTTTCACACTCTTCCAAAAATGAGAGGCATGCCAAACCTGCCACACAATCAAAGGGCAGAGGCACAAATACAAATTTAAAAACTCATGGACATGAAAGCTATTCAAGAGGTACCTACTCACGAGCAAGGTCAAGGTTTTTATTCCAGACTATTTCTGGTACCAAGGAAAGGAACCGACTGGAGACCCATTTTGGACTTATCCATCCTAAATACATTTCTACTGCACAAAATTCAAGATGCTCACATTACAGCAGCTTCTTCCCATGCTGGGCAAGGGGTTTTGGCTGGTAACATTGGACTTCAAGGAGGCATACCTGCATGTCCCAATCAGACAAAGCTGCAGAAGATACCTCAGATTTCTTGCAGGTCAATCCACTATCAATTCTCTGCATTGCCCTTTGGCTTATCTACTGCGCCCAGAGTATCCACGAAATGCCTGGCATAAGTAATCGCCTACTGCAGACTTCAAGGGATACAAATTTACCCTTATTTGGACGACTGCCTGATCCAAGCGGACAGCAAGCACATACTTTTGGAACATTTGGTTTATGCAACACGGTTACTGAATTCTCTGGGATACACAATCAACGAAGAGAAATCCAGGCTAACACCATCTCAGAAAATAAATTTCCTGGGTGCCAACTTGGACACAAACACCCAGATGGCCTACCTTACGCCAAAAAAACAAGGGCAACTAACTCAGTACTTCAAAATACTAGCAAATTGTACCAGGCTTACTACAAGGAAAATCCTGCAGGCTCTGGGCTTCATGGCATCTTGCATTCTTTTAATCCCATGTGCAAAGTTGCATATGAGAAAACTTCAATGATACCTAAAAAACCTATGGTCTCAACACAGCCACAATTTGGAAACAATAATACCAATAATTCCATGTTTGCAAAAGGAATTTCTATGGTGGGCCCAAGCATGTCAAGCGCAAACAGGTCTCCCATTCTGCAAGCCTCAAGCAAATCAAGTCATCACAACAGACGCCTCAGATTATGCCTGGGGGGCGCACATGACAGGCAGGTGCATTCAGGGCAAATGGTCCCAAAAGGAAAAGCACCTTCACATCAATCAAAAAGAAATGATAGCAGTGATAAATGCAATTACAGCATTCAAGGACCTCCTGCATCCAGGACAATTATTGATAAGAACAAACAACACCACAGTAATGTGGTACATAAACAAACAAGGAGGAACACATTCATACCCCCCTGTGCAGACTAGCCATGACACTTTGGGACTTGGCTCTGGAATGGCAAATCTAACTTCAAGCACAGTACTTGCCAGGTTTGGAAAACACGCTGGCAGATAATCTAAGCAGAAATGTGACGGATCCGCACGAATGAAAGTTGCATCCTCAGGTGTTTACCAAGATAATCCAAGCGTGAGGGAGGCCAGACATAGATCTCTTCGCCTCCCACAGGAATCACCAATTGGAAAAGTTTTGTTCAAGGACCTTTCATCCAAAGGCCTGGAGGGTGGACGCCCTCTCATTCAGTTGGACAGCATGGACAGTGTACGCTTTCCCACCTCTGCCTCTTCTGCCCAAGGTGCTCTTGAAAGCAAGAGCAGACAGACCGAAGATGAATACGGATTGCTCCAGACTGGCCAAGACAGCACTGGTACCCACTCCTGAGGAGCTTAACACATACTCCTCCCTGGCCTCTACCTCTAATGCCTCTTCTGCTGACTCAGCACAGCTGCAAAACACTTCACATTCAGCTGAAAACACTCAATCTCGCTGCATGGAAAATTCCTTAACACCACAACAGACCCTACTCCCCAAAGAGGTGCAGGACGTCATTCTGGAGGCCAGAAGGCCATCTACTAGAAAGGCTTACTCCGCAAAATGGAAACGGTTTTGCTCTTGGAATGAGAAAAAAGGCCAGGACCCTAGAAAACTGAATTTGCCTCAGGTATTACAGTATCTAGCTGAGCTGCTGAACAGTGGACTTTCATTTTCCTCCATAAAAATCCATGCCTCAGCCATTTCTGCAGAATTTAACACGGATCCACTGTTATTCTCTCACCCACTTGTAAGACAGTTCCTCAGAGGGGCTAAGAATACAAGACCATCAATGAAACAACCAGTGCCAGCCTGGGATCTTAATTACATTTTGGAAAAATTAACATTGCCTCCCTTTGAACCAGCTCCCTCAACAGATTTGCAATATTTGTCCTGGAAAACAGCTTTTCTTCTGTCTATTACCTCAGCTCGTAGGGTTTCGGAACTACAAGCCCTCATGGCTGTGCAGCCCTTTCTCATCTTCCATCAGGGCAGGGTTTCCCTTCGAACCAACCTGTCATTTATGCCTAAAGTGGTATCCAGGATAGCTTTAAATCAAGCCATACACTTACCTACCTTTTACCCCAATCCTCAAAACAAAGGGGAAGGGCTGCTACATTCCCTAGACATCCATAGACCGCTACGTTATTATTTGGACCGAACAAAACCTTTCAGGAAATCAGAACAACTTTTTGTGTCCTATGCTGTAGGAGCTCAAGGGAAGCCTGTTACCAAACAGACAATTTCAAAATGGATAGGCCACTGCATACGATTTTGTTACTCCTATCTTGGGAAATCTGTCCCTACAGGCATCAGATCCCACTCCACCAGGGCCACAGCTACCTCTACAGCCTTCCTCAGAGGAATTCCTACCAAAGATATTTTGGAGGCAGCCACTTGGAGTTCTGTGCATACCTTCACAAAACACTACCACCTGCCTTTATATTCCAAAACTAGAGCAGGCTTTGCCACTGCTGTGTTGCAGGGCATTCTGGCTCATCCCAGTTCCACCTAGTGCCTACCACCCTGTGCATAGCTTTGGGATTCCACCCATATGTGATTACTGCAGCTGTATGCACGATGAACATAGTACAGTTTTGTACCTACCATAAATGTAGATGTTCGAGTGCTAATACAGCTGCAGTACAGGTTTCCCTCCCTCCTTCCCCTCTTGGTAAAGGACTAGTGGCTAACACCTCCTCATACAACCTAATTTGGGTTATCCTCCTATGGTGTATTTGCTTGCAACTACTGCTTTTTGATTACATTGCATTGCTTGAATATATATTTATATATATATAATTTATGTATTGCCTTCCTTCTGGGGGCACCTGACATCTGGGGCAAGAAAGACTGAAGAATATGGCATCGGCCATGTCTTATATACCCCTGTCGCACTGACGTCAGGAAAGAAGGGACAACTGACGCCGGACCTAGACTTTGGAATTCGGCTGACCGAGGGACCGCCTGACGGCAGAGAACCCATATGTGATTATTGCAGCTGTATTAGCACTCGAACATCTACATTTATGGTAGGTACAAAACTGTACTTTTTGTACTTACCATAAATGTAGATGTTAGAGTGTTCACACTGCTGCAGTCCAGATTACCCTCCCTCCATCCCCTCTGTCCTAGCTGGGTTTATCTATACCTGTCTATCCTATACAACCTTTGTGGTGTATTTGCTTGTATCTGAAGGTATTGTTTTTATTTGATATATGTTTTATTAGCAGTATGTATTGCCTACCTATTTGGGGGCACCTGACACCTGGGGCAAGAAAAACTGAAGAAAATGGCGTCTGATGCATCTTTTATACCCCTGGCGCACTGACGTCAGGAAGGAAGCGACAGCAACCAACGCCAAACCAAGACTTTGGAACTCTGGCCGATTACGGGACCACCTGATGGCAGGATAACCCAAGTGTAATGACTGCAGCAGTGTGAACACTCTAACATCTACATTTATGGTAGGTACAAAACTGTACTTTTACCATGTTGTAAGGACTAACACTGTCTTCAAACTGAGGTATTACTTAGCCAGTTACATGCTCACTACCAAAGTTATTTACCAAAATATGAAAAAATCTTGCTTGTGCATTCAGTAATGTGATAATGACTTCCGTTTGTGAATTACAGTGACAGCTGCTGAGAGTTTTGCCTGAAAAGTGACAATGACTCAGTGCTACTTTGTAACTGCATTTGTTAATGTGATAATGACATGCATTTCATTACTGCAAAGTTCTGCATGCTCAGACAAAAGTGGTGATCTCTGCAGATAACCTGTTGTGTATGCAGTCATTATCTTACCTGGTGCAGGTGTTATGCAACACAGAGCCAGTAACATCTGTTAGGACAAGACCAGAGCAATTCAGTGGGAATAGTATAACATCTAGATATTCCTGAGCCCTTCCTCCCACTTAAATTCTACACAGGACTGACATAACCAGGGATAATACCCAAAATATATGGTAGCTGCATGCTGGTAGTAGTCTGAAAGCAATGACCTTTATCTCACTGAGCAACTACTGAGTAGACGACATGCACAACTGATGGACAGATTTGTGTAAGCATGTCCACCCCCCCCCCCCCAATGTGGCTTACATTTGGAAGCTGTATAGATTCTCACAACTGTCTTAACTTGCAGAAACCATGACTTCTTTCCCATATAAAGGAATGTGTAGGACACCTTATAACACCTAATTGTCCCTGTGAGTGATTGCAAATCCAGCCAGTTACCCCACACGTGAATCAAACCCCACATCTTGTGTTTGTAAACACTATTATGCCTACTTCCCACCCCCAGTATAAATCAGAATAAGCTTCCTTACTTTCGCGGAGGATCAGCCTCATTCCATATGAATTCTCCAGAGTCAAGCGATCCTTTAAAAACTGATGAGATCATAACCCTCTGGCCTCCCATGGCTTGTGAGATATCATAAATCCAAAGTATACCACATTTCTTCAGTCGCATATGATTCTATGGGCATTTTTTGGCCCAGAATGCTGGATACCCCTTAGAGGTGGTGCCAATCCCTATACCTGTTCAGATGGAATAATGTTTTTGTTATTTATTTAACATTTGTTTACTGGGAAAGTCTGACTTGGAACAAAGCCATATTCAACACTGTTACATCAACATCTTCATATGTCTGAATACCCAGTTATATGTCTTGTTTCCCAACATTGTATATCACATACATCTGAGACATGACATGCCTTTAGGCCAGGCCATGGTGTTAAAATGCCTGTTTCTAGGCTTAAAGTTTTCTAGGATCATAGGAGGATACTAGGCTAATGGCCTTGTGGCCCTTATAAGCATAGCCAAGAGTTTATCCCCAGAAAAGAAACCTCAATCAGCACTTGTTGCCCCCGTCAGTGAGGGGACCCGTAGCACACAGCATACCTTGACTTGCAAAATGATGTCAGTATATTCCGGGAGGGTCTCACACAGACCAGCATCTAGTGTATTAGTCTTGGTCTCAAACTGAATGCAAAGAAATGCATCATCATTCCTTTCAACACAATGATCTGAAGTAGTTTACTTCAGTTGATCTTCAACCTGTGAGAATACAGATACGTATTGGATCCGCGCAGGCAACTTCACAAGCATCTGCTCCAAGCTCCTCCCCCTACCCATAATAACACCACCACCTTCCATCCCTCAGATCTCGTTTGCCACAACTATCACTTGCATCATGGTCTCTGAGCTCCGATGTTGAGTAGTGTTTTCAAAGTTTCTAGCTTAAATTTAATAGTTTTTGGGTGTGTGCTTTTAGTAGCGTAGGTTTTTCTCCCTTTCCTCCCCCTCGCTGTTGCGTCATGTTAGAAAGTTTCTAGTTATTTTTCGTCTTGGTTAGTGTCCCCCCCAGCTGTGTGTGTGTGTGGACCTTGAGCGTGTGATGGGTTAGTGTGAGGCCTTGTGTGTCAGTTTTTGTGGGATGGCTCATAAGCCAAAACAAGGGTTTTAGAAAGTGCAGTGTGTGTGGCCACAAACTGTTGCCTGCTGACAGTCACACTCTGTGTCCTTTACTTAGGTGTAGCCCATCTTTCTTCAGGCTGTAGTATTTGCGCTGGCTTTAATCCATGAGCCCTAAAGGGTCATAGGGCAAAATTAGTAATGAAGGGTCTCCTTCCTACTATGGAGGTGGCTGTCTCCACTACATCTTTGGTCACGGCCAGGACCGCTTCTTCTACTCCCCCTCTCCCAGGCTGGGACTTGCCATCCTGCCTCTAGGCTTGTGAAAGGAGAGCATTGTAAGGGCAGAGAGAGAATAAGGCAGATAGGAGGAAGAGGTCCTCGGACCGTTCAAGCCAGGCCCCCTCCAAAAATTCAGGCCAATCATCGACCTGATTCCATTCTCCTCCAATCATCTAGGTTTTCACCGGAGCTGGAGGAGCCCAGGTCATCATCTAGGGCTTCAGCTCACCGACCTGCCAGGTCAGAGTCCATAGCATCATCGCGGTTTACCCGCAGTTTATCCAAAGCTGATATGGATAACATGATGTGGAGATTATTCGCGCACACATAACAGATGGGAGTCTTCCAGCCTCCTCTCCCTCTGGAAGGGGGAGTTTGCTTCCCTTCTTTACACCTGTTTCTCCTTCTCCGATCTGAAATCCAGTTTGGGAGTATATGGATCCGGGAGGGTTCTGAGTCAGGGGGCCGGCTCTGATGGTACCTGTTAACTTTGATGCCGGCAGTTACCTGGAGCGCGTCAGATCCGAGTGGCTCTTTGAGCCGTAGGTTGGGTGTCTGATCCGAGGGAGGTGGAATTGTTCACGTCTGTGCCGAGCTTGTTGGGTCACTGCCACCTCACTGCTCCGTCCTCTTCTAGCCCAGCTCCGATCCCCATGTCTGATCCAGGGAGAGCAGCTCCCTTACTGGTGTCCCAGGAAACTCGCTCATTCTCTGGTGTTCGAGACGTGGTGGAAAAGGTTCTCTCCAGTGAATAGAGACCCTTGGCTGTCTCTTCTGATTCTGCTTCGGCTCCCTCTGCTTTGGGTGCGACTCCCCTCATTTTACTGCATGGACAGCCCATGCTCTTGGAGCTTCAGACTGTTCACCTTGAGGAACATCAGGTGGTTTGCGAGCCCACTCTGGTGAGCCCCACTGGAGAGGATGTCCTTCAAGGATGCATCTGCAGTCATCACATATGGGTTGTCCTGCCTCAGGCAGCCCTTCGGTCGGCCGGATTCCAAAGTTTGGGTCTGGCCTCGGCTGATGTCACACTTTCCCCGACGTCACAGCGTCTGGGGTATAACCACAGAATATAGATTATACATATGAAAGGAAGAGTATATGTTTTAGAAATAGTAAAGGTATACATATTTTATGCTTTTAAGTATACTAGTCTAAAGTTGTAATTTCATACCCTATTTATCTAATTATTTTGGAATTTGCAGAGTGTTATGTTCATGTATTAAATGTGTTTTTTATACATTTTACTATGAAGCTATCATATCCACAAAAAGTACGCTATAGTTAGTACTTCTTAATTTAAATTCAATTGTATTAATTGGTTATGCCTTTAAGAATTTTTATTGTTTAATCTGTAATGGTTTTTGGCGCCTTAATTTACTTAAAACATGAAGCAGTAGCTGATGTTGTTCGTTCTGATGAAGTCTGCCATTTGGCGGATGAAAGCGCTTAACGTACAGTGATCCTCGTAGTGGATTATGTGTTTGTCGTGAATGTTACTGTTTTGTGTAAATTAAAGTATTTTTGTTGGGAAGCTGCGTGTAGCCTTTATTACCGATAACCAGACCAGTCGGGTTTGTACATTTGTGAGTGGAGTCCTTTTTACTGTTTTACTAAGTTGTGGTGCTCGACATGGCTGGTAATGGTGAGGAATCGCAGGAAGTCCCAAACGGTGAGGAGCTCAGATTACTCAGAGCGGAAGTGTCGGGGTTGTACTCAGAAGTCTGGAAGTTGACGGAGATGTTCAACAGCCTCATGGAGGCTTCCAAACAAACAGCCGTGACCGAAAATTTACCCATTGTATCTTCCGGTAAGCATTGCTGTTCAAAAAAAGAGATAATTTTAACTATGGATACAAGTCTGGACACTGAAATACCTAATGGTCAACGATGTTCTGAGTTGAGTGTATCTGGCACTCGGCATGGGTCGTTGGAACTGTTGCCTACGGAGGATAAATTTGTGTTGTCCACAGACAAGGACTTTACATTTGATTTTAGTTTGCTGCATAATCGTGCGGATTCGGAGAATCAAGGGTCTAAACCAAAGACATATCCTATTTTCAAAACATACTCGACTGTTGGCAAAAAGGACATATGTTCCAATAAAGGTACTGTGAAAAATAAAATTGCCAGTCCGAAAAAGGACGTATGCTTTGATAAAGGCATAGATATAAAACGGAAAAAAGACAGTAAAACCAATTGTTACAATAATGATGTTTTTAATCAGTTTTTAAATGATGAATGCAATTTTGATAATGTATACCAAGTACCTTCATCTCATACAAGTAAAATGAATCAAAACAATATTAAGGATATGATTTTTAATTTTGGTAAAAAGTTATCTCTTATTAAAAATATTAAGGTGGATAATGCCTACTTGCCTAAATGCATTAACATACAAGTAGTACCCAAGGGTCTTAGATTTTTCAAACTTCCTATGGGGCTGATTTATAGTGATAGTGTTAAATTTGAATTTAACAACCTGTTTGATGATTTTGGATTTCAGTATATGAAACTATTAATGAAACACAATGATGAGAAAGTGACTACACTAATCAATGAAGTGGAAATTATCAATGAAAGTATTTTACAACATTGTGATTTCCAGGCATGGAAGGATTTATATGAGAAGCAATTTTTTTCAGCAGACAAACAAGCATTTAACATTCACAGCAGAAAGAATGGGAAACTAGACCGCGATGTAGAGGCATATCAGCTTCAGAAAGCGTATATTTGGCCTCAGGAAAGGAAGCTAGTTTATATGGACAGGAGATTTAGTGAGAGAGAGGGTAGAGAAGAGAACAAAGAAAATTTTCAAGGGGGCAGATATCACCCGAATTTCAGGAAGAATCATCACAGTTACAATCAGATGAGCAGGAAATTCTAGAGAATAGATCACCTCAAGTGACCTTTATATCTACAGAAGCTTTTAATGTGCACAATTTGAATACTGATCAAGAATCTTTGAATGTCGTCCAATATGAGCATATTCTGAGTTCATATAACGGCTTCAAAGTATATAATTATTCTGACTACTCTATTCAAGCAGAGTTTTATAGCCTTTTGGCGAAGGGTATGAAATTTATACCAAATTCTAAGTTTTCATTAGTGGACACCATTAAACAAATCAAATAATTTTGTAGAAAATTAAATCTTGCGATGCAATTTGACCAAGTGGAGGACAATCAAGGTATAGTTAATAGAGAATTAAAGAAAAAAAGTTCGTATATACCTATTAGTAATCCCATTATTAACAATTATGAAAAGATATGTAAGGAGATATATTGGTACAATAAAAACTATATAAGGAATAAAGACCAAATGCACAAGCCTGTGGACAATTTAACTGTTAAGGAAAGGAAATGTCTGGATGAATTAATCAATAATAAAGATATCAGAATAATGAAACCCGATAAAGGGGGTGGAGTCGTCATTTTTTCTAATTCAGCATATAAGGTAGCTATTTATAACATCCTTTACGACTCAGGGAATTATGAAGTGATATCAATGAATGAAGTACATACTGGGTATAGGATAATTGATTTAGCCATAGAAGAATATTTTTTGAACAACAGACTTACACAGGATATTTATGAATTTATACGTATTGAATATCCTATTATGGCACACATTGTGGGAATACCGAAAATTCATAAATCTATTCCTATCCCACCATTTAGACCCATTATATCAGGTTCCAAATCCAAAACTTTTAATATTGGGCAAGTCATAGATAGATGGACTAAACATACTTACAAAAATATCCCCCATCTTATCATTGATTCATGGGACTTTCTAGGTAAATTGTCCCCCACTTTATGGAATATGGAATACAAATTTGTTACGATAGATGTATGTGATTTATTTTCCAGCATCCCCAAAGAAGAAGGTTTGAATAATTTTTGTAATAGCCTTAGAAGCTATTCCTGTTTAAGTTGGGACAGGATAGCCCTTATATTAGATATGATGTCCCTGGTCTTGGACCATAATTACATCACCTTTGATGGAAAAATTTTTAAACAAAGTAAGGGGGTAGCTATGGGTGCGTCTTGTGCACCCATATTTGCTAATTTGGTGATGCTGGATTGGGAGAACAAATATGCATTTAATAGTGAATATTCGAGCAACATCATCTTTTATGCTAGATTTTTAGATGATATTTTTATTTTATGGAACGGATCGAATGATGATATTACTAAATTTGTGGAATACATCAATGGTACCACTAATTTCTTAAACTTTACTTTCAATTTCAGTGATAGTGGTATCCCATATTTAGACACTTATATTTACAAAACACAAAATAATGAATTTGCCTCTAAGGTTTTTAGAAAAAGTACTCATTCGAATGACTATGTTTATTTTACAAGTAATCACCCACGTCACATATTCAAGAATATTGTAAAAGGACAGTGTGTTAGGGGAGCAAGGATGTCATCCACAAGAAAGGAAATGGAGATTGAGATGAAACTCATTCGACAACTCTTCTTGGATAGAGGATATCCAATACATCTTATTGATGACACGATTAACTATGTTTCTGCTCAATGGGATTGCAAGTACATTCCATTAATAGGGAAATATGCATCCAATATGAAGATAGGACCTATTAGCAGTTTTCCAGCAGGTAGGGTATGTGTCCTTACATATACCCCCTATGTTGATAGCATTAAGGAGATATTGACAAGACATTGGGACATTGTGACAGTATCTGATGCATATAAGGAGAAAATAGGACCTTATCCAAAAATTGTATACAAGACTGCCCCTAACCTTAAAAAATTACTTGAAAAAGTAGGGCATGAAGGAAGTATTATAAAGAACATATATAACCCTACAAAGAGATGTGGGAGATGTAAACAATGTAAGTACATTAATAATCAGGCGTACATAAAATTGGACAATGTGAATAGGACAGGTATCAAAAGTATGGATGGTAATTGTTATACTAAACAGGTGGTGTATTTAGCGAAGTGTATAGAATGCCCTGCATTCTATATAGGAAAAACGGAAAGAGTTTTGAGGCAACGTATTTATGAACACTTTTATAAGATCAAATGTAAAGATTTGAACAATGCGTTATACAAACACATAAGTGAGGCAGGAGAACATCACACTTTCCAGTTCTCTATTATTGATAAAGAATACTCAAACCCATTGGGAGGGGACTGGAAAACTAGATTAGCATGTAGGGAAAGTTATTGGCAAATTTTAACGGATGCCACAACCAAACCTGGCCTCAATGATCATATTAGTATAAAACCTTTCCTACTTATACGATAGTTACACTTGTCCCATCAACATTTTGTTTTTATCATTTTTACAATTTTTATCTATTTGTTATGTATTATATGATGATCTATATGACATTTTTTCGTATTTTATTCAATGGGATTACTTATATATACATATTTATTTAATTATATTTATATATACACATATTTATAATTTATTAAATATTTATTATATTATGATCATATATTTTTTGATACGTTTTTTAAATTTTAATGAATTATTTAATATTTTATGTCATGTATTTTATATACATGTTACATATTACATACATTTATAGCAGTTAGTGTTACATTGAGTGTCTACAGTCTGTGGGAGATTCCAATAACCACAGAATATAGATTATACATATGAAAGGAAGAGTATATGTTTTAGAAATAGTAAAGGTATACATATTTTATGCTTTTAAGTATACTAGTCTAAAGTTGTAATTTCATACCCTATTTATCTAATTATTTTGGAATTTGCAGAGTGTTATGTTCATGTATTAAATATGTTTTTTATACATTTTACTATGAAGCTATCATATCCACAGAAAGTACGCTATAGTTAGTACTTAATTTAAATTCAGTTGTATTAATTGGTTATGCCTTTAAGAATTTTTATTGTTTAATCTGTAATGGTTTTTGGCGCCTTAATTTACTTAAAACATGAAGCAGTAGCTGATGTTCGTTCCGATGAAGTCTGCCATTTGGCGGATGAAAGCGCTTAACGTACAGTGATCCTCGTAGTGGATTATGTGTTTGTTGTGAATGTTACTGTTTTGTGTAGATTAAAGTATTTTTGTTGGGAAGCTGCGTGTAGCCTTTATTACCGATAACCAGACCAGTCGGGTTTGTACATTTGTGAGTATAAAAGCATCAGCTGACGCCATCTTCCTCCGTCTTTCTTGCCGCGTGGTGCCAGAAGCAGAAGCAGTTCGCAAGTGCCGGTCGGTCAGCTCCTGTGATTCAGATACCGAAGACTTCGAAAAAGCTAAGTACCCCGTTGGGGACGCTTTCTTGCCTCAGCCGATGTCAGATAGTTAATAATTGTTTAACCTGTGGGAAACAAATACCTCATAAGGATTTCCACTCTTACTGCCTCCCCTGCCTAGGCCCAGACCACGACGTCTCGGCCTGTTCAGCCTGTGCTTCCTTCAACCGACGAACTCTTAGACGTCGGTCGGAGTTTGCAGAGGAGTTTTTTGGGGGCTAGTTTTGCATATAAAATGCCGTCTGAGACTCCGACTGCGCATTTAGTCAAAAAACGGGAGGACAAGGACCGACACACGCGGGCCGAGGTTTCTGCTGAAACCTCAGTCAGGCCTACCGCGAGTGTCTCGGTTTCGGCTGAAACAGAGTCCTTGGCTCTTCCTACTACCGAAACCACGCAACAGACTACCTCGGCCCTGGAGGCCCCGGCCGAGTCGGTCATTGAATTACCTTCTGAAACTGGTGTCCAGGAATCTTCCGACACCATTACTGTAGATAAGTCTACTCCTGCACGTGGTGCAGCCAGACCCCCTGCTTCCATGTCCATTAAGGCTTTCTCTAGGGCTAAGGCTGCTAAACTTTCTAGGGATTTGCCTCCCAAAGATTCCTCTGAGACCTTCTTCTAGCTCTCAGATTCTTACCCTAGCAGAGAATCTGATTTCATTAATTAGAGGCTCCCAACCACATCCGGGCAGGGGCTCTCAACCACCTCCAGACAAAAGGCCGAGGGTTGAGCCCTCTGATCCACAGTCTTCAGATGAGTCCACGGATGGCTCTGGTCTGTCAGACCACCAGGAGGAGGCTTATTCGGCCTACGAGGATTCTGATGCTGAAGAATCTATTCCCTCGGCCTCCCCTCCTGAAGAGTTTTCATTTGGAGAAACATTACACACTATGAGAGAACATTTTCAATGGCAGGGTCAGGAATTCTCTGATTCCAGAAAGAGATTAAGGACCTTTTTACATTTACCTCAGCACAGGCCCTTAGCTATACCTCCTGTTTTGAATGTAATTGATGATGTCTATTCAGATGCTTGTACTGCCCCTGACTCTCTCCCTCCGGCTCCTGCCAAACCTGATAGGTACTACAGGGTCCCGGATTCACATTTTCACCTGTACAAGGCCCACTCTGCTGATCCAGAAACTATTTCCCAGGGCCCTAAAGGGGTTGCAGCTGCCACTGCAAAAAATCCTCTACCCTCTGAAAGGGAGTCCAGAGCATTAGAGAGATGGGGTAAGAAAGTGTATACTTCTGCAACTCTTTCCATGAGGGCATTAAACTGTCAGTTCCATATGATACAGTATCAAGCGTATTTACTAGATGAATTGCATAAGAAACTGTCCTCCCTGAACTCCTTGATCGTAAATCCCTTCAGGATCTGGTGCATAACTCCCAGCAGGTTAGTAACCATTTCTTGCAGTGTGGTTATGATGCATTGGAAGCTTCATGTAGATCTGCTATGACAGGTGCAGTTATACGTAGACATGCCTGGCTGAAGGAACAGTCTCTGCCAGACCATGTTAAAGCTAAGCTTTTGGATGCTCCTATGGAAAAGCAAAAATTATTTGGTTCCACGGCTCAAGAGGTTTTAAAGAAATTTGAAGAAAAGGCAAAATCAGTACAAACAGTTAAAGACTTTCTGCAGGTCCAACCACCAAGATTCAGCAGAAATTGGCCTACTAAGAATTGGTCCTTTCCGGACTCAGACAGATCTCAAAGAGGCATAAATAGACGTGCCAGAGGTAGAGGGCAAGCTAGAGGCTCCTACAGAGGCAGTCAGTGGCAGCCTCCCAACCAGAGAGGTGGTGCAGGAACTACAACTGCTACACCAGGACAGACTCAATGACTTTATTTTGACTCCACCGACCAGGGCTCAATTAGAAGCACCTTTGGGCGGAAAGCTTTCTTTATTCTCAAAAAATTGGCACAGCATTACAAGGGACACATGGACTCTGCAAATAATAGACAAAAGACTACAGGTTCCATTTCCACTCATTGCCAAAAAGAAAAGGCATGCCAAACCTGCCACCAAATCAGAGGGCAGAGGCTTTGAAACAAATTACCAACTTAATGCAAATGAAAGCCATAGAAAAGGTACCTCTTTCAGAAAAAGGCCAGGGATTTTACCCAAGATTATTCCTTGTTCCAAGAAAAGAAACTCAATGGAGGCCTATTCTCGACTTGTCCGCACTGAACACGTACCTCGTTGTGCCAAAATTCAAAATGCTGACCCTACAGCAACTCCTTCCCATGCTGGGCAAGGGGTCTTGGCTGGTGACTCTAGACCTCAAGGAGGCATACCTGCATGTCCCTATTCGACAAAGCTGCAGAAGACACCTCAGATTTCTTGCAGGGTCAGAGCATTATCAATTCTCAGCATTGCCCTTTGGCTTATCTACTGCGCCCAGAGTATTTACGAAATGCCTGGCATCAGTAATTGCACATTGCAGACTTCAGGGGATTCAAATCTACCCTTATCTGGACGACTGCCTAATACAAGCGGACAGCAAGCAAACTTTGTTAAAGGACTTGGACTATGCCCTCCACCTGTTACAGGCCTTGGGATATACAGTCAACATCCACAAATCAAGACTGGTTCCATCCCAAAGAATAACTTTTCTGGGTGCAGATCTAGACACAACCACCCAGATGGCTTTTCTCACAGAAGAAAAACAAGAACAGCTACCAGTTTACTTTCAGAATCTCACAAGACAAACTCAGATGACTGCAAAGAAAATCCTGCAGGCCCTGGGTTACATGGCATCTTGCATTCTTCTGATTCCACAAGCAAGGCTACATATGAGGAAATTACAATGGTACCTAAGAAGTTTATGGACTCAGCACAGTCACAGCTTAGAAGCTCTGATCCCACTCATTCCTTGCCTTCAAAAGGAATTCCTGTGGTGGGCTCAAGCCTGCCGGCCGAACAGCAGGCTGCCCTTCAGCATGCCAAGAGCCAACCAAACTATCACCACGGACGCTTCAGACCAAGGTTTGGGAGCGCACATGGAGGACAGATGTATACAAGGGCTATGGACACAGAGAGCTGCACATGCACATAAACCAAAAGGAATTGCTGGCAGTGATGCACGCAATCGAGGCCTTCAGACCTTTCCTTCAGCAAGGCCACCTGCTCATAAGGACAGACAACACCACAGTTATGTGGTACATAAACAAGCAAGGAGGCACCCATTCCTACCCTCTTTGCAGACTGACAATGAACCTATGGGAACTGGCATTGAAACTCAACATACAGCTACAGTCCCAATTCGTGCCAGGGAAAGACAATACACTGACAGACAGTTTAAGCAGAACTACCATGGATGCACACGAATGGATGCTACACCCAGACATCATCTTACAAATCACACAATCATGGGGATGACCGGAAATAGATCTGTTCGCTTCCCCCCTAAACCATCAACTGAAGAAATTCTGCTCAAGGACATACCACCCACAAGCATGGAGGGTGGACGCTCTCTCTTTCAGCTGGAAAGCTCTAACAGTGTATGCTTTCCCACGTCTTCCACTAATGACCAAGGTCTTACTGAAGATCAGGACAGAGCAGCCCAGAGTAATCCTGATAGCACCAAACTGGCCAAGACAGCACTGGTACCCACTGCTAAAGAGCATGTCACAGACGAAACCATGGCCTCTCCCCCTATGGCCACTCCTACTGACACAGCACAATTTCAGGACTCTACACTCCAACCTGAAAACCTTGCAGCTAACTGCCTGGAGAATACCATGACTCCTCCTCAGGGTAACCTATCCCAGAGAGTGAAGGATATTATTATGGAAGCTCGCTGAAATTCCACTAGGATGGCATATACAGCAAAATGGAAAAGATTTCACACCTGGAACACAGCAAAGGGCCTAGATGTGACTGTGATGAATATGGCATACATACTGGAATATTTGGCAGAATTGTCCCACAGTGGCCTGTCTTACCCTTCCATCAAGATACATGCCTCAGCAATCTCAGCCGAATACAATCTAAACCCACCTGTCTTCTCTCACCCCCTACTAAGACAGTTTCTAAGGGGAATCAAAAACATTAATCCTCCAAGGAAACCACCTCTACCTACTTGGGACCTGAATTTCGTGTTGGAAAAACTAACGCTACCTCCCTTTGAACCAGCAGCATCGGCAGATGTACAGTTTTTGTCTTGGAAAACTGCTTTCCTTCTGGCCATAACCTCAGCAAGAAGAGTATCTGAGCTACAAGCCTTAATGGCGGTGCAGCCATTCCTTATCTTTCATCAGGATAGAGTTTCTTTGAGGACCAATCCTACTTTCATGCCAAAGGTGGTATCCAGGGTATCTTTGAACCAAGCTATTCATTTGCCTACATTCTTCCCACAGCCTCAAAATAAAGGGGAGAGACTTCTGCACACCCTGGACATACACAGACAACTACGCTACTACTTGGACAGAACTAAAAGTTGCAGAAAGACTGGCCAGTTGTTTGTAGCATATGCTGATGGGGTACAAGGAAAAGCAATTTCCAAACAGACAGTTTCGAAATGGATAGGAAATTGCATTCATTTTTGTTACTCCTTTCATGGCAAGACTGTGCCACCTAACATTAGACCTCATTCCACAAGTGCCACAGCCACCACCACAGCCTTCCTTAGAGGGGTGGCTACCAAAGACATTTTAGAAGCTGCTACATGGAGCTCCGTGCATACATTTGCCAAGCATTACAATTTGCCTTTATACTCCAGATCCAGAGCAGGTTTTGCCACGGCAGTCCTGCAAGGTATCTTAACTACACCATCCTTCACTTAGTACCTCCACCCCCAGTTTGGCTATGGTATTCTACCCATATGTGATGACTGCAGATGCATCCTTGAAGGACATAGTGCAGTTTTGTACCTACCATAAATGTAGATGTCCGATAGGTATGCATCTGCAGTCAGGTTTACCCTCCCTCCTACCCCTCTGTGGTATTCCTAGGGTGCTTTCCCCTCTTTTAGCTAGCTGGGAGAATCTATTATGCTGTATTTGTTTGTATATACATGTATATATATATAATTTTGCAAATGTTTGGAATTTTATTGCATTTATCCAAATTTAGCCTTCCTAGAGGGCACCTGGCATCTGGGGCAAGAAAAACTGAGGAAGATGGCTTCGGCTGATGCTTTTATACCCCAGACACTCTGACGTAGGGGAAAGTGCGACATCAGCCAAGGCCAGACCCAGACTTTGGAATCCGGCCGACCGAAGGGCTGCCTGAGGCAGGACAACCCATATGTGATGACTGCAGATGCATACCTATCGGACATCTACATTTATAGTAGGTACCAAACTGTACTTTTCTCATAAGCATATGTACAAGAGGAGGCACTTGGACTCCTCTCCCGAGTCCCTCACTGAGGGCACCAGTTTGAAGGAAGGGGAAGGTTCCCCCAGATCACCTCCCAAGGGTGTCTTCTTTGGAGACGTCATGGAATTATTGTGCCAGCGGGGAGGTTGGTTCACCCCAAAACCTTTCTCTGATGAGTCTGTGTTCCTGGAGGCCTTCGGCACTGGCCCATCTACTTCCTGGGTGTCCCCCTCTACAGATTCCTTAGTGAACTTGGTCACCTTGCGGGTTTGGAAGGAACCGGACACTGTGGAGCCTATTCCAAAGTGCCCTGATAATATTTTAAGCCCCCTGCGGACAGACCTGCCTGGAATAACGGGTCCCCGGTAGACGCTTCCGTGGTAGCAACCACCACCAAGAAGGAACTAGCCCAGGAGAGTTAATCAGTTGATCTGCCTGGCCGTGAGTCTAGGACGATGGATCGCCTAGGGAGGCAGGTGTATGCTTCATCCTTTTCTATAAGGGAGCTGAACTACCTGCCCATGTTACTCGACTACAGCGCAACCTGGTTAAGGAACTGGCTGAGTCACCCTACTGTCCATGTCGCCGGAGAACAGGCAAATGTTCTCCATGAGGATGACTAGCGTAAAAGCGGTCTATAATATGGCCATACACCTCCTCTCGCACAGTACCAATGGAGTGGCTAGGGCAGCTGGGTCCGGTATTGCTATGAGGCATCACACCTGGCTCAGATTGTCAGCTCATGGAACACTTCAAGGTGTCTTTTGCGAATTCCCCGTATGACAGCTCTTCCCTATTTGGAAAGACCATCCGTGACACTTTGGTCCAGAGTGAGAAGGACGGGAAGACATTATCTGAAACCTCAAAGATCCTTTGATGTGGTTCCTTAAGTTTCAGTATTCCCGGGACACTCGAGACTCTTCTTTTCCTAGAGGCAGAGGGAGACGAGACGGTCGCTGGCCCAGAGGCAGAGGGGGTCCGAGGAATTTGGGGTCTCGGGGAACCTTTCTCGGACCGGCCATTGCAGCAGCCGTGAGGGGTTGCCCGACTGTTCTGGAGGCAGTGGGGGATTGCCTGTTGCACCTGAAGGCATGGTAGTCTGTGTCATCAGACTGTTGGGTGCTGCAGATAATATCCAGAAGTTATTCAGTCCCATTTGTGGTTCCTCTCACTCCACCCAAACACCTCCGACATACCACCCCTGCAAAGGGAGGCCGCAGCACTAGAGGTTCTCAAGCTGCTAAAGAAGCGAGCCATCCAACCTGTCCCCCGAGATCAGTTCCGATTGGACATCTATTCCAGGGTCTTTCTGGTGCTAAAAAAGACTGGATTTAAGGCCAATTCTGGACCTGTCAACCCTGAACCTATCAGTTGTCAGAGAGAAGTTCCGGATGATCGTGTTTCAGTCCCTCCTGCCTTACCTGCAAGAGAGTGACTGGATGTGCTCGGTAGACCTCCAGGATGCTTACTTATCACACAAAGATGTGCAGAAGTTTCAGGAGATTTCTCCGCTTCCAGCTAGAGGCCAGTCATTGTCAGTTTCGAGCCCTACCCTTTGGTCTCACCACAGCCCCCAGGTTGTTCACCAAAGTGATGGCAGTGGTAGCAGCTCACCTGAGTCTTCAGGAAATTCAGGTCTACCGTTACCTGGATGATTGGCTCCTTGCTGCTCCCACCTACTTTGCCAGACCAGAGACTACTGGTCTGGTACATCAGCTAACAGGGAGGGACCAGATACTACCCCCTCTGTCGAGAGGCCATGAGAGTTTGGGAATGGGTGATTTCCACCAGTCGTTTTCTGGTAGCAATGCTCATTCCAGGATGGTCCAACATACTGGCGGACAAACTAAGCCGAACTATTCTGATGCCTTACGAGTGGTCTCTGAATCTTTCAGTAGCGGAGCAGATCTTTCTTGAGTGGAGTTGGCCATGCTGCAATCTCTTTGCATCTCCTTCCAACGCGAAGTGCAGCGAGTTCTTCGCTCTGAAACCCCTGCTGGGGGAATCCCCCAGAGATGCTCTAATCCATGCTTGGCATCCCTGGCTTCTTTATGCTTACCCTCCTTTATCTCATTCCAAAGTTCCTCTAGAAGGCAAATCGACTGGGGAGCAAAGTGATCCTAATTGCCTCGTTTTGACCTCGTCAGATATGGTTTCCCTTCCTCTGTTCTCATCTTCTAGCTCCTCCATGGATCCCCTACCGGATCTCATCTCGCCCCTCGAGGGTCCCTCATCCGAACCTGGACAGTCTGAAGCTCACTGCTTGGCTGCTCCAGTTCCCTTAATTGCTAGGACTCCTAGTTTGTCTTCTTCAGTCAAGACTCTTCTGGTAGCAGGCCTTAAATCGTCCACCAGGAAGATTTACCATAGCAAATGGAAGCACTTTTCCATTTGGGCTTCCCAAAGGGATTTAGACTCTCACGGCTCCAATTACGGCTATCCTTGATTTTTTTGGCAAACATTTTTCAACAGAGGGCTAGCTCGCCTACAGTGAAAGTTCAACTAGTTGCTTTTTCTAATTTCCACATTGGTGAGAACATTGCTTCTTTGACTTCTTCCAGATTGTGCAAAGCTTTTATCAGTGGTACATTTCTTTTACGTTCTCCAGTCAAAGATCCTTATCTCTTGCGGGTCAGGTTAGAGCTCATTCCACAAGGTCCATGGTTACTTCCGCAGCCTTTTGGTGCAGAGTATCCTTAGATGACATTTGTTCTGTGGCTACTTGGTCCTCGTCTCATACTTTTATTTCTCACTATAAATTGGTTTTGATTTCTAGAGGGAGAGTATCCTTTGGCTCCTCTGTGCTCTGGAATATTCTCCCAAGAGGGCCCTCCAGGTGTATAAGTAGCTGGGGAGCTCTGTCCCACAGGCTGAAGATCAAATGAAGTAAACTACTTCAGATAAAGAAGTTGTGTACTCACCATAACGTTCCATCCGAGTAGTTCTACTTCATTTGTCTTCAACCGTCCCTCCCTTCCTCCTTCCTTTGGCCTTACCATCTTGGCATGTAGCAGTGTATGCCTTTTAGCGTCTTTTGGTCTATGTTTCGAGTGGTGGCACAAATTGTGTGCAGTAAGGTGTATTGGGTCGGGTTATTTGGTTTAGGATGCAGCAAACTCTGAGGGATGGAAGGTGCTGGTGGTGTAGTATGGGTAGGGGGAGGAGCTTGGAGCAGATGCTTGTGAAGTTGCCGGCTCGGATCTGAAAGAGAACCGCATTCCCACAGGTTGAAGACAAATGAAGTAGAACTACTCAGATGGAACGTTATGGTGAGTACATAACTATTTTTTCTCTCTACACTATAAAAACAACAATACCCTAAGTACCCATGAAGTGGTAAGAAACCTAGGATCACAAGTGGAATGTGACCTTAACTTCAACTGCCATTTGTCTACTCTAATAAGGAAAGCTTTCTATGTAGCACACTTTATTAGTAAAGGCATCACCTCAAGAGCAAAAGTAGTTATAACCCCCCTTTACTCTGCACTTTTCAGGCCCATAATTAAGACCTCAGAGGTTTCTAACAAAGATCATCAATGGTCTCCAGCATGTGCCTTGCACAGACAGACTAAAATCCCCTATCACTATACTCAGTGGTGTATAGGCTTCTTAGCAGAGCAAAAAAGGCACGTTTTTCTTTCAACTGTTATGCATCTGTCATAAAGGACAGACATAAATGGGGAGTCGGAAATGGGGAAGGTAGGATTAAAGAAAGATTACACTTGCTTTCTCTATCCCGTGACTGACAGATGCAGTCAATATTATACAACAAAACCGAATTGGCTCCTCACCAGAATATACTTTTAAATTTATCATTAGTAATAAAAAGTCAAGTCCTAAAATAAAACAAAACAATGAGAAATTTGAATCTAGTTATATAAAGAGATGGCTAGATACATACATATGTATGTATAATATATATATATATATATATGTATAAAACAACTATAATTTATTCCATGCTCATTTGTGGATGAAGAGCATAACAAGGCAAAGACCATAAATCTGATCCCCCCTGCACACAGAACAGCCCAGTACAAATCGGTATACATCCTTTAAAAAATACCTCAAAATAATGGCCAAACACCCTGTTATGTAAATAGTTTAATGTATGCTCAGTCAAATCTCCCTTACCAAGTAATTAAATAAATAAAATTTACAAAACACACACAAAAAAGAGCAATTGAATAAAACAAAATAGAAGGCAACGTCGTGCTATAGTGTTCTTGCACCCCTGCCCCTACTTAGTACTTAACAATGAAAAGTAAATTAAATGCCAGCAGACCACAAAAGTGTTACCTCTGAGGATGTTTGAGATGTTTGTAGCAATTTAAATTTGCAACCAAATGTATAAAAGTTTCTGCCTTCTTGGTAGAACTATCCCTGCTCCGATAAAAATGGGCACATTCATGCACAGAACATCCATCCTCAATCCCTTTTTCCCATTTTGCACACGGGGTTGGGGTGTCACTTCAGTGAGAATCATCTCAAGGCAAGGTTTACAGTACTATGCCTGCAAATTCAACAGCTTGTGAGTTTAGTTTATAATTGATGAAAAGTGGCCTTGCACTGCTATTTGGGAGCAGTGTACCTCCTGTAAATTGTAACATACCTGGTTTTCCTTGCTGTTTGTTTTGACGCAGCTATACTGCCCAAATCTCACTGCATGCTATTATAAAAACGTGTTTCTCAAGCTCAACAGATGCTGCTGTTCACTTGCCGAATAATTTTTTTTTTTTTTTTTTTTTTTTATTTCTTACCCTTCGTTTAGATAATCCTTTTGTGCCCCCTGTGAAGTGCTCTTTCTTAATCGTGATGGAAAATGCAATTGGAGGAGTCTTTCGGGGTCATAGGGTGATCAGCTGACCTGGCTCCTCCAGTTTCATTTCTGATTGTTACAGTGAAATAAAGTACTTGTGCATGTTATCGTGGTTTGAACAGAAATCGGAAGAGTCAGTGACTTTCAACACCTTCCCAAGTTCTCATTTACTGATATGTAATGTTAGTCAAGTGGGCAACAGTTTGTAGATAAATGCTTCTGCAGATGCAACCTTCATAGTAAAATAGACACACGGAGCTCCCATCTACTTTGCGCTGTTCCTAATGCCAGATAAGGAGTTTACGCCAAGTTATCCCTGAGAAGTAGTTGCAACAGGTGCAGGACTGATACTGTAAAATGTTCCAATTTATTTCTTGAATCTAATTAGTGATACTTAATAACAAAAAAATATTTTCAGCAAACTGCTTTTAAGTATTTTGGGTAGTTCTACAGTGGTTGTGTGCCGTAGCAGCTTCCGTTTGGTCATTAGTTTACCAAAAGGTACTGGTCGGGTTGGAGTCCGTATTAGAGGGAACACATTTTTTGGGAAAGTTCAAAATCACAGTAAACAGATATGGGAAAATGTGTACATGTTAGCAAATGGTCAGGGCAACATCTCTCTTTATGTAAGTACACCATTATATAAACTTATTCAGCGGCTAAGTATACCTTCTCAGCTTTGGCAACATATTCTGCGATTACTTGTATTTACAGCTGATTTACTCAGAAAAGTGAAATATAAACATCAGGTAACTCCACACTGAAAAGTAAGTTGAGAAAGTACCTGAAAAAATTCAGGTAATTTTTCAACTTATTTTTTAACAGTGGAGCTACAATATGGCTGTAAAGTTAGATGAGATTGTGGAATGGGCTCTGGTATAACTATACAATTACTACCATCTCACATGCACAGCTCAGATGTAAGCACTGTAAGACACTACACGGGGTTAATGAGTTAAAATGATAAATGACTTTTATAGTCGGGTAATTTCAAGATAAATGGCTTGTACAGTAAAATAGTTCCAAGGCAAGTGACTTTTACAGTAAAGTGGTAGTGTATTACAGTGCCCAGGAAAGTTTTTGTTAAGTTCAGTTGTACAGAGGCTTATCGTGCTATTGCAAGTACTGGCATAAATTTCAAGCACGTGTATGTATGTGTGTGTGTTTGTGCATATTTGCAAAAGTCTTCATTAAGATATGTTAATATGGGAGACTGATTTCGCAAGCCACAACCACTTGCATTTGATCAGAATATTGCAGAGAATTTGGGAAGATTTGAGCAAGAATGTATGATACATTTATACAACCAGTTTATTCTGATAAAAATGCATACCCCAGGGCATTCATTGTGTTAAACCTAGCAGGGTCAGAGGCCATTGAAAGGGAACGTTCATTTGTATATATGTATGAAGGTGAAGGAGAAACGCGTATTGTGTAGGCTGAATCAAGGGAAGATCCAGAGTGTTTGAAGCATAAATTCAGAGAAATGTGCAACCCCCAGACTGTTACATTAGAGAGGCATTTGTTTTACACGAGAGATCAGAAACAAGGGGAAACTTGGAGCTTGCATTACTAACCTAAGAAACCAAGCTAAACACATGTCAGTTTGGTGATTTAAAAGGGGAGTTAATGAAGGACAGACGTGTGTGTGTGTGTGTGTGTGTGTGTGTGTGTGTGTGTGTGTGTGTGTGTGTGTGTGTGTGTGTGTGTGTAGTGTTGTTAAAGCTGTTGTAAAAAAGATTTTGCTTCATGACAGTGACTTGACGCTGAGCAAAGCCATTGAGATTTGTCAGGTTCATGAAGTTGCAGAAAGGCACACAAGTATACTTGCTAGTGGTAAGAGCATGGTTTCGACAGGCTCCAGAGCTAATGTAGATAGCATGCAATATGTGACGGGCAAGTGCAGGCCTAAGCATATGGCAGCAGCAGCTCCTGCGGGACTTCCAGGTAAAACCCGTAGACAATTCCAAGACCAGTTCAGTTAAAGGAGCATCCTCATTGCAGAACAGGCGCTACTCAGTCCAGTATAAGGGTGAATCAGCAAAACCCAAATCAAGCTTTATTGTTAACTGTCGCAGTTGTGCCAATTACGAGTCCAGAAGAGAAGTGCATAGCATTTGGCCAACAGTGCCACAAATGTAAGAAGTGGAACCATTTTCAAAGATTTTGTAAATCAAGTAGACCTAACACAGTTAAAAGAAAGGTCACTCAAAAAAGCAAGTTGATCAAGTAAACCTGCAACACACTGTTTTCTATGTAGATGGTGTGTCAGTGATTGGTGAAAAGATTGATGCAGTAGATTTATTGTCAAGAAGTGAAGTGTTTTCTACTGTCTGGATCAATGATAAATCTACTGAGCTCAAGGTAGACACTGGTTCAAAGTGTAATGTTTGAAAATGAATCTGCTTTCTTTTACCAAAGCAGTTAATCAAAAAAGCATGTGTCCCAGTTCAGCTTCACTATTTTTTCAGAGTATGCTGATGTTTTCGATGACATGTTGGGCAAACTTCCAGTGGTATATTTTATGAAACTAGACCCAGAGATCAGTCCAGTGGTCAGGCCAGCAAGAAGAGTTCCCATAGCTGTGCAGCATAAAGTCAAAGCTCGGTTGGATAAAATGGTGCAACAAGATGTAATTTGTCCAGTTATAGAATTTACCAAATGGGTCTTGTCCATGGTAGCAGCTTATAAAAAAGGCTCAGATGAAATCAGAATGTGCATTGACCCAAGAGATTTGAACGAAGCATTGAAGAGACCACATCACCCTATGCATACAGTCGAAGTGTCAGCCCTGATACTGAATGCTCCTGTTTTTTTTCTGTATTGGATGCCGAGAGTCCATTTTGGCAAGTGATGCTTGATCGTATATCTTCACTACTGACTACATTCAATACCCCATTTGGAAGATATAGATTCCTCAGGATGCTGTTTGGAATAAATTCTGCAAGTGAAGTCTTTCAGCGTGCAATGGAATAATTTTTTTTTGGGGGGGGGGGGATTACCCTTGTGCCATGATAGATTTATTGGTTGGAAATAATGGTGAGGCAGAGCATGACAGAAGTCTTGAGAGTTCAACAGAGTACATGAAGTGAACTTAAAGCTCAATCCTCTGAAGTGCAAATTCAGATTACCAGAAGATGTTCTTCGTGTTTCACTTTTGCAGTCATCACATTTGGGTTATCCCTGCAAGGGTAGCTCTCGGCTGACCTGAATACCAGATGCTTAGTATTTCTGTGTCAGTTGCTGTCACTTGAAGACTGACGTCAGATCATCAGTGGTATAAAGGAAGGCATCAGATGCCATTACTTCAATCTTTCTTGCCATGGAGCCCTAAGCAGCAGCAGTTCACATGAGTGCCGATCGACCGCTATCTGAGTTTCGTTTCCGAATTGAAGTTGAAGTCGTTGAAAGCTATGTACCCCGTTGGGGATCCATTTTTCTTGCACTAACTGATATCTGAAAAAGTTAATTGTCTCGCCTGTGGAAAGCAAATACCACACCGGGACTTCCACTCTTACTGTCACTTATCTAGGCCCAGACCACGACATCCCTCGTTGTTACGTCTGCGCTTTAATGCCAGAACTATTCGTCGTTGGGCACTTATTGTAGCCAGATATTTCCTTTTACAGTCCTCTAATTCCACTGTGGCTTCGGTAAGCCATCCAACAGCAGATCTGCTGAAAAAAACGGAAAGATAAAGACAGAGACAGACTGCACAGGACCAAACCTTCCGACGACTCTTCCTTAAGGTGGTCGTCAGTCCTCCGGAACTCAGTGAGGAGCTTTCGCAGCCCCTGATGCCCACCTCAGTTAATTCACAGGCTGCTACTGAGACTTTCGGAATCCGGTATGTCTTCATCTAAGGATCCTGCGGCCATCTCCACCTTGGATGGGTCTGGAGCCGCTGTGCAGGCACCGGCTTCCGAGGAAGTCCTTCGCAACATGGAATCCTGACGTAAACAGACTCCTTTCACGGCTACCATTCTTTCAAACATATCTGAGTTCTTAGGCCCATGGGTCGAACCACACCCAAGAAACAGACTACCCATTCTCAGGCGCCCACTCCCTTGCCTCAGTCTGTCGGTTTTGTGCTAGATTTAATCAACGCACTATTAAACGTCTGTATATTTTTGCTTCTAAATATTTTGGCTCACGATTTAATTATCCAGAAATGTCGTCTGTTAGCAATTCGACTACTGGAATACCTAAAAAACGCAAAGAAAGACAGGTCGTCGAGGTCCAAAACTAACGACGCTTCTAAGCCATTTGCTAGTTGGCCGGTACTCAGTGAGGCGCTTTAACAGCCCCTGATACCCGCTACTTTTGATTCGCAGACACCCATTCGGAGTTCGGTATGCCGCGAGATGCTTTAAGTATTGAACCCGTGGATATCTCTACCTTAGATGGGTCCAGAGCCGCTGTGCAGGCACCGGCTTCTGGGGGTGTTTTCAGGCCTACAGATTTGTATATTAAACCAACGCCATCTTCAGAACTAAGGCCAAAATCTACATCTAGGTCTAAAAAAATGACGCTTGGGCCATGTGTGCAGGCCCCTATGCCAAAAAAACAAATGATCAAAATGACTGAAGATTTAATTACCCTGAACAGGGGTAGCCAATCCCCCCCCCCCCCCCAAGAGGCCTAGGCACGGCTTTGATTGTGAATCTTTTGAACAGGATTCTATTTCTTCTGACTCTTCTAATGAACAGGATTTGTCCATACCTACTTATGAGGACTCTGATGCAGAAGATTCCATTCCTTCTGCTTCTCCCCCAGAGGATTTTTCTTTTGGGGAAACTTTACATACCTTACAGGAACATTTCCACTGGGAAAGTCAGGATTTCTCTGAATCTAAAAAGGGACTTGGGGATTTTCTTCTTTTCCATCAACCTAGGCCTTTGGCTATACCTCCTGTCCTAGACACTGTTGATTGTTTTTACAGAATCTAGTATGGCTGCTGATTCTCTGGCTCCTTGCAAGTCAGACAGAGATACTACAGGGTTCCTGACTCCCACAAATTCATTTACAAAAATCTTATTGCAGATCCTGAAACCATTTCTCAGGTTCCCAAGTGCATTAAGGCCTCTACTGCCAAAAATCCTACTCCTTCTGATAGAGATTCCAGGGGGCTGGATAGATGGGGTAAGAAGGTTTACACTTCTGCAACCTTGGCAATCAGGGCTTTAAACTGTCAATTTCATATGCTTAAATACCAGCAGCATATCATGGGACTGCTTAAACAGAAAATTGTTAATTTCTGACTGTGTGGAAAATAAAGATTTACAGGATTTATTGCATTCAACTGAACAAGTTGGAAAGCATACTTTGCAATGTGGTTTTGATTCTTTGGAGGCCTCTTGCAGGGCTGCTGTAACTGGCTCTGTGCTAAGAAGGCATGCTTGGCTCAAAGAGCAAACACTGCCTGGTCATGTTAAAGCAAAATTGTTGGATGCTCCTTTACAACAGGACAGTCTCTTTGGTAATAAGGCTGAAGAAGTTTTAAAAAAAGATGGAAGATAAAGCTAAATCTATGCAAACTGTGAAAGATTTCTTACAGGTGCACCCTCCAAGATTTAGTAGGCACTGGCCTACTAAGAACCGGTCCTTTCCAGTTCCTTCGAGAGCCATTCATGTCAAACCCAGACATTCCAAAGGCTCCAGTCACAAGGGACTTTTAGAACAAAACAATGGGGTGCCGCCTCCTCCAAATCTGGAAGCAGCAAGGCACCTCCCCATGGTAAGCAGTCTCAGTGACTTCCCTCTACACTTACCAAGCACTTACCTTTCAGCTGCCCCTTTGTGGGGAAAACTGGCACTTCATGTAAGAAACTGGCAACTTATAACCCAGGACAAATGGGTTTTAAATATAGTTTCCCAGGGATACAGATTTCAATTCCACACGTTGCCAATCCCAAACAGATGGCCAGACCTGCCCCCAAACCAGTGGGCAGAGGCCCAGAAAAAAGTACTGTGTCATGAACATGGGAGCTTTTCAACCAGTCCCAGAAGAGGAAAAGGGACAAGGTGTCTATTCAAGACGTTTCCTGGTGCCCAGAAAAGACAAATCATGGCGTCCAATTCTATCTACTCTAAACACATTTCTGGATATTCCAAAATTCAAGATGCTGACTCAACAGTCACTTCCTATGCTAGGCAAAGATGCCTGGTTGGTAACTCTAGACTTGAGGCTTACCTGCATATCCCAATCAGGGAATCTTGCAGAAGATACCTCCGCTTCAAAGCAGGCTATTTGCATTACCAGATGTCCTTCAAGGATGCATCTGCAGTCCTTACAAATGGGTTGTCCTGTCGTCAGGCAGCCCTTCGGTCGGCCGGATTCCAAAGTCTGGGTCTGGCCTCGGCTGGTGTCGCACTCCACCCGACATCATAGCTGCAGTTATTCGGGTATAAAGGCATCAGCAGACGCCATTTTCCCCAGTCTTTCTTGCCGCGTGGCGCCCGAAGCAGAAGCTGTTCGCAAGTGCCGGTCGGTCAGAACCAGAGATTACTACTACCGAATTCTTCAATTACTACCGAAGACTTCTAAAAAGCTAAGTACCCCTTTGGGGACTCTTTCTTGCCTCAGCCGATGTCAGAAAAAGTGAATAGCTGCTTAACTTGTGGGAAACAAATACCTCATAAAGATTTCCACTCTTACTGCTTACCTTGTTTAGGCCCAGACCACGACGTAGCAGCTTGTCTAGCCTGTGCTTCTTTTAACCGACGGACGCTTAGACGTCGGTCGGAATTTGCTGAGGAGTTTTTCGGCTCTGATTTTGCTTACATTATGCCGTCGGATCCTCCGACTACGCAAATATCCAAAAAGCGCAAGGAAAAGGACCGACACTCGCGGTCTGCGGTTTCGGCCGAAACCGCTGTTAGGCCAATCGCGAGTGTCTCTGTTTCGGCCGAAACCGAGCAAGCGGTTCTTCCTTCAGCCGAAAACTTACCTCCTACCGAGGCCTCTTCCAACCTCGTGGAATCGGCTTCTGATTTACCTTCTGCTCAGGCAGTTTCTCAGGAATTATCTGACACTATCCCCTTGGATATCTCCACCCCTGCACGTGGAGCTGCTAGGCCTCCTGCAGCCATGTCCATTAAGGCTTTTGCCAGGGCTAAAGCAGCTAAAACTACTAAATCTGTGCCTGCTAAGACCCCCTCTCACAGGCCTAGCTCTAGTTCAGAAATGCTTAGTCTAGCAGAGGATCTCATTTCTTTAATCCGGGGATCCCAATCTCATAAAGACAGGGCCTTTCACCCACCTCCTGAAAAGAGGCCTAGAGCAGAGCCCCCTGAACCAGTTTCTACAGATGATTCCTCTGATGATTCAGATAATACCAACCCTCCAGAGGCTTCTTTCTCCCCTTATGAAGACTGTGATGCTGAAGAGTCCATCCCTTCTGCCTCTCCGCCTGAGGAATTTTCCTTTGGGGAAACCTTGCATGCTATGAGGGAACAATTTCAGTGGCAGGGCCAGGATTTCTCAGACTCTAGGAAGAGGCTTAGAACCTTTCTGCATTTACCACAACATAGGCCTTTAGCCATTCCTCCAGTTCTCTCTGTTGTAGATGATGCATTTAATGATGCTTGTTCTGCTCCTGCTTCTCTTCCACCGGCCCCTGCTAAGCCTGATAGGTACTACAGGGTTCCGGATACTCATCATCATTTGTATAAAGCTCCTTTTGCAGATCCCGAGACCATCTCCCAGGGTCCTAAGGCTGTAGCAGCTACCTCTGCCAAAAACCCCCTCCCCTCTGAAAGGGAATCCAGGTCCTTAGAGAGATGGGGTAAAAAAGTTTACACTTCTGCAACTCTTTCAGCTAGAGCATTGAACTGTCAATTCCACATGATCCAGTATCAAGAATTTATGATAGACCAGTTAACCAAAAAGTTGTCCTCAGATGAACCATTAGACAAAAAATCTGTTCAGGAAATGGTACATAGCATTCAGCAGGTCAGTAACCATTCCTTAAAATGCGGCTATGATGCACTGGAAGCCTCCTTCAGATCAGCCATGACTGGCACAGTTATCAGAAGGCATGCATGGTTAAAAGAGCAGGCCTTACCAGACCATGTGAAATCCAAATTACTAGATGCTCCCATGGATAAAATCAATTTGTTTGGCTCTCCTGCACAACAGGTGCTCAAGAAGATGGAAGAGAAGGCAAAATCTGTCCAAACAGTGAAAGATTTCTTACAGGTCCAACCTCCAAGGTTTAGCAGGAATTAGCCCTCCAAAAATTGGTCCTTTCCCGACTCCTCCAGAGCCCAGAGAGGCAGGAATAGGCGTTCAAGAGGCCAAAGTCAATCCAGAGGTGCCTACAGGGGACGCCAGTGGCAGGGTAACAACCAGCGAGGTGCAGCCACGGACACAGCCACCACCACGACTACAGGACAATCACAGTGACTTGGTTCTAGCACCGCCTACCAGGGAACAACTAAAAGCACCCTTGGGCGGGAAGCTAGCTTTATTTTCAGTAAACTGGCATTACATCACAAGAGACAAGTGGATTTTGCAGACAATAGACCAAGGTTACAGGTTTCACTTCCATACTCTACCAGGGAAGAGAGGAATGCCAAACCTACCTCCAAATCAAAAGGCATAAGCTCTAAAACAAATATCTCAATTATTAAAAATGAGAGCTGTGGAAAAGGTACCATCTATGGAGCAAGGACAGGGATTTTACTCCAGACTCTTCCTGGTACCAAGAAAAGAAAGCAAATGGAGACCTATTCTCGACCTGTCCGCTTTAAACACATTCATTGTTCCAAAATTCAAAATGCTGACCCTACAGCAGCTTCTTCCCATGCTGGGCAAGGAGTCTTCGCTGGTAACTCTAGATCTCAAGGAGGCATACCTGCACGTCCCCATACGACCAAATTGCAGAAGATACCTCAGATTTCTTGCAGGATCAGAGCATTATCAATTCTCAGCATTGCCCTTTGGCTTATCTACTGCGCCCAGAGTGTTCACGAAATGCCTGGCATCAGTAATTGCTCATTGCAGGCTCCAGGGAATCCAAATCTACCCTTACCTGGACGACTGCCTGATACAAGCGGACAACAAAATCAAGTTAGCAGAAGACTTGAAAAGGGTCATTTACTTACTACAAGCCCTGGGATACACAGTCAATATAAACAAGTCAAGGCAGATACCATCCCAAAGGATAACCTTCTTGGGTGCAGAGCTGGACACATCGAAGCAAATGGCATCCCTAACAGTAGAAAAACAGGAGCAACTCCCTCTATACTTCTTGGCATTAACAAAGCAGAACCATCTAACAGCAAGGAAAGTCCTGCAGGCCTTTGGTTTCATGGCATCCTGCAATAATATTGGTTCCACATGCCAGACTGCATATGAGAAAGTTACAGTGGTACCTAAGGAATTTATGGTCTCAGCACAAGCACAGCCTAGAAACCCAAATTCCAATAATTCCATGCCTGAAGCAAGAATTCCAATGGTGGGCTCAGGCCTGTCAATCAAACAAAGGATTGCCCTTCCACAACACTCAACCAAGCCAGGCCATTACCACGGACGCCTCAGACCTCGGTTGGGGGGCCCACATGCTAGACAAGTGCATAAAAGGCTTAAGGACCCAAGACCCAGCTGCACCTACACATAAATCAAAAGGAAATGCTGGCAGTAAAACTGGCAATTCAGACATTCAGACCATTTCTTCGACCAGGTCTACTGTTGATAAGGACAGACAACACCACAGTTATGTGGTACATCAACAAACAGGGAGGCACACATTCGTACCCTCTATGCCGGATGGCAATGGATCTCTGGAATGTGGCCCTGAGTTACAACGTTCAGTTACAAGCAATCTTTGTACCAGGAAAAGAAAACATTCTAGCAGACATACTAAGCAGGACTACCACGGATGCCCACGAATGGATGCTGCATCCGGACATCTTCAAAACCATTACAAGAAAATGGAGAATTCCTCAAATAGACTTATTTGCATCCCCACGCAATCACCAACTAAAGAAATTCTGCACAAGGACGTACCACCCACTCGCTTGGATGGTGGACTCCCTATCTTTCAGTTGGAAAAACCTGACAGCTTATGCATTCCCACCACTTCCTTTGATGCACAAGGTGCTATTGAAGATCAAGGAGGACCGTCCAAGGATCATCCTGATAGCTCCAGACTGGCCAAGACAACATTGGTACCCATTACTGAGGAGCATGTCTCGGGAACAAATATGGCACCTACCCCTTGTTCCCTTGCTGTTAACACAGAACAACTACAACACCCTGCATCCAAACCTGAAAACACTGCAGCTAACTGCCTGGAACATTACATAAGAACAAATAACCCAAATTTATCCCAAAGGGTAAAAGACATTATCTTGGAGGCTCGCAGACCCTCAACAAGAAAGAATTATTCAGCAAAATGGAAAAGATATTTCATTTGGAGTACTGCAAAAGGAGAAAATGTGTCACTTGTAAACATAGCCAACATCCTGGAATACTTGGCAGAGCTCTTCCACAAAGGCCTGTCCTATTCTTCCATCAAGATTCATGCATCAGCTATTTCAGCAGAATACGACTTGGATCCTCCAGTCTTCTCACATCCTCAGCTCAGGCAGTTTCTGAGAGGAATTAAAAATGTAAAACCGTCTAGGAAGCCACCATTGCCAGCATGGGACTTGAACTTTGTGCTAGAAAAATTGACACTTCCTCCTTTCGAACCAGCAGCAACAGCAGAATTACAATACTTATCATGGAAAACTGCTTTCCTGTTGGCAATCACTTCAGCAAGAAGGGTATCTGAGCTACAGGCACTAATGGCAGTACAGCCCTTCCTGATCTTCCACCAAGACAGAGTATCCATGAGAACTAATCCTACCTTTATGCCTGAGGTGGTCTCCAGAGTATCTTTGAATCAGGCTATCCACCTACCTACATTCTTCCCCAACCCTCCGAACAGGGGAGAAAGGCTGTTGCATACCTTGGATGTGCATAGACAATTACGCTACTACCTGGACAGGACCAAGGGCAATAGGAAAACTGACCAGCTACTGGTAGCATATGCAACAGGAATGGAAGGAAAAGCAATTTCAAAACAGACAATCTCTAAGTGGATAGGAAATTGTATTAGATTTTGTTACTCCTATCATGGAAAGAAAACTCCAGAAAACATCAGGCCTCACTCTACAAGGGCTACAGCCACTACCACAGCTTTTCTACGAGGAGTGGCTACCAAAGACATTTTAGAGGCTGCTACTTGGAGCTCCGTGCATACATTTGCCAAGCATTATAATTTACCTTTATACTCCAGATCCCGAGCAGGTTTTGCCACTGCTGTTTTGCAAGGGATCTTAACTACACCATAATTTTATTTCTCCTCCTCCCCCAGTTTTGCTATGGTATTCTACCCATTTGTAAGGACTGCAGATGCATCCTTGAAGGACATAGTACAGTTTTGTACCTACCATAAATGTAGATCTCCGATAGGAATGCATCTGCAGTCAGGATTACCCACCCTCCTTCCCCTCTGTGGTACCCCTAGGGTATTTGCCCATCTTGTAGCTAGCTGGGGGAATCTGTTATGGTGTATTTGTTTGTATATATGTACATACATGCCTATTTGTTGTTTGCTCTCTACTATTTGGAATCATTTACATTTATCCAAATTTAGCCTTCCTAGAGGGCACCTGGCATCTGGGGCAAGAAACACTGAGGAAAATGGCGTTGGCTGATGCCTTTATACCCGAATAACTGCAGCTATGACGTCGGGTGGAGTGCGACACCAGCCGAGGCCAGACCCAGACTTTGGAATCCGGCCGACCGAAGGGCTGCCTGACGACAGGACAACCCATTTGCAAGGACTGCAGATGCATTCCTATCGGACATCTACATTTATGGTAGGTACAAAACTGTACTTTCTCTGCACTGCACGTTGACTTATCTACTGCACCCAGGGTCTTCACAGAGTGCCTGGCTTCAGTAATTAAATTTTGCAGGCAAATAAATATTCAAATATATCCATACCTGGACGATTGTCTATCTAATTCGGGCAGAAAACAAGGACATTCTTCTAAAACATCTGGCATTTGTAAAAAAGGTTATGACTTGTCTAGTGTACAGCATAAATGAAAAGTCACAACTGGTACCCTCTCAAAAAATTTACAATTCTGGGTGCAAGCTTGAATACAACTAACCAGATGGCTTACCTTATGCCAGAAAAGCAAATTCATTTTATGACTTAATTCTAACAGGTGGCCACAAAAACCCTATCTGCAAGACAAATTCTGCAAGCCTTGGGGTTCATGGCCTCCTGCATTCTTCTAATTCCATATGCAAGACTGCATATGAGGAAACTTCAGTGGTACTTAGTTTATGGAGTCAACATTGTTACAGCCTGGAAACCATGATTCCTATCATACCTTGCCTGCAACTAGAGTTCCTATGGTGGGCCGAGGCCTGCCACCAAAACAAGGGACTGCCATTCTCTCCACCCCCTGCCACCCAAACCCTAACTACAGACACATCAGACTATGCTTGGGGGGGGGGGGCTCATCTGGCAGGGAAGGGCATTCAGGGCAAATGGAGCCCAAATCAAATGCACCTTCATATCAATCAAAAAGAGAAGCTAGCTGTACAGAATGCACTGACAGCGTTCAAGGACTACCTTCATCCAGGACAATTAATGATAGACAGACAACACCACAGTTATGTGGTACATAAACGAGCAGGGGGGTACACACTACACTCCTACCCCTTTTGCAGACTAGCCATGGCATTATGGAACACTGCCTTGACCTATCAAATTCAACTACAAGCTCAATTCCTGCTAGGAAAGCCGAATACTCTGGCAGACGGACTAAGCAGAAATCTCATAGACGCACACGAATGGAAACTGGAACCACGGATTTTCAACATGCTGGCACGCAAATGGGGGGAGTCCAGAAATAGATCTTTTTGGCTCACCCAAGAACAATCATTTGAACAAGTTTTGCACAAGATTTCATCACAAAAAAGCCTGGAGAGTGGATGCTCTTTCATTCAGCTGGAAAAACTTATCAGTCTATGCCTTTCCCCCTCTGCACTCCAAAGTTGTACTAAAAGTCAAACAGAACAGACCAAAAATTATTTTGATTGCTCCAGACTGGCCTTGCCCATACTGGTACCCACTCCTGCACAATGTGTCACACCTTCCACTGTGGCACCTGCCTCAGATACCTCATTTACTGTCTCAGCAGAACAACCAAATTCTGCACACTCAGCTCCAAACTTTGAATCTTGCAGAGTGGCTAATCGCCTAAATTCACCTTTGGCATCCCTCAGCAAACTGTTGATGGATGTCATTTTGGAGGTAAGAAGGCCTAGTACTAGAAAATCTTATGCTGACAAATGGAAAATATTCTGTGCCTGGAATCAGTCACAAGGGATAAGCACAATGGTGCCCAGTATTCCTCAGATTTTGCAATATTTAGCTGAGATGCTTCACAAGGGCCTGTCCTTTTCTTCCATAAAAATCCATGACTCTGCCATTTCAGCTCATTACAACACAGATCCTCCCCTCTTCTCTCATCCTCTGCTAAAGCAGTATCTCAGAGGGGCCAAAAACTTAACACCACCCAGGAGATCTCCAACCCCTGCCTGGGACCTCAATTTTGTACTGGAAAAACTCATTCTCTCTCCTTTCGAGCCAGCTGCTACTGCAGACTTAAAATTTCTCTCCTGGAAAAACAGCTTTCCTTTTAGCAGTCACTTCAGCTAGAAGGATTTCCGAATTACAGGCTCTTATGGCAGTGGAGCCTTTTATTATTTTTCATGTGGACAAGGTGCGTCTCAGGACCAATCCATCCTTCATGCCTAAGGTGGTATGCAGTGTGGCTCTTAATCAGACCATTCATTTGCCAACTTTCTTTCCCAATCCACAGAATAAGGGGGGACGGGTTCTGCATTCATTGGATGTACACAGACAACTTAGATTTCACTTAAACAGGACAAAATCTCAAAGAATATCTTAACTACTGGTGGCATTTGCTGCAGGGGCAGAGGGAAAGGCTATTTCAAAGCAGACTATTTCCAAATGGATACGCCATTGTATTTGTTTCTGCTATATGCACCATGATAAATCTATCCCCCAGGGGATCAGATCTCATTCCACCAGGGCTGCATCTACTTCTCTTGCCTTTCTCAGAGGTGTCCCTACCAGAGACATTCTAGAAGCTCTTACCTGGAGCTCAGTTCATACGTTCACCAAACATTACCATTTACCTTTCTTCTCTAAATCCAGAGCTGGTTTTGCCTCTGCTGTCCTGCAGGGCCTTATTGCTGGTCCTAATGCTGTATAAATCCATCCTCCCATCCATAGCTTTGGGAATCTACCCAAATGTAATGACTGCAACAGTGAAACACGATGAACATAGTTGTGTACACTTAAATGTAGATGTTCGAGTGTACTCACTGTTGCAGTCCTGGTTACCCTCCCTTCAACCCCGTTTTTTCTCTTACTATACCTCTTCTTTCCTTTACTATGCTTAAAAGCCTTTTTGGTGTATTTGCTTTTGTTTGGAGGTATATTTTTGTTTTTAATTAATTAAATATTTGGCTCCCCATTTGGGGGGGGGGGGGCACCTGACATCTGGGGCAAGAAAAACTGATGTAATGGCGTTGACTGCATGTTTTATACCCCTGACGACCTGACGTCATGGAAGAAGAGACCGCAACTGATGCAGGACCCAAGACTTTGTTAATCAGGCCGACTGAGGGCTACCTGCCAGCAGATTACCCCAAGTGTAGCGACTGCAACAGTGAATACACTCTTAACATCTACATTTATGGTAAGTGTACACAACTGTACTTTGTGTACACTTACCAGAAAATGTAGATGTTAGTGTATTCACTGTTGCAGCCCTGGTTTCCCTCCCTCTATCCCCCTTTCTCTTACTTTTTTTCCTTGTTCTCCTTTCCTTACAAGGGACATATTGGCATTTATTTTCCAGTGGTGGGGTTCTACCACCAGAGCCTGGTCTCCTACTTTGGGAGCTTCTGACAGGTTAGGGCAAGAAAAACTGACGTAATGGCGTCAGATGCCTTCCTTTATAGCACTGACGACCTGATGTCAGTTCTTGAGCGACAGCAACCGATGCAGAAATACTAAGTCTCTGGTATTCAGGCCAGCTGAGGGCTACCCTGGCAGGGATAACCCAAATGTGATGACTGCAACAGTGAATACACTCAAATGTCTACATTTATGGTAAGCATACACAACTGTACTTTACATATGTAGGTCATTTATTTACATGTATTGGCTTGAGACCAGACTCCATCTAAGCAAGCAGCCATTCTTGAAATGCCAGCACCAGATAATGAGCAAACTCTGCAAAGTTTTCTTGGAATGGTCAACTACTTAGGCAAATTTATACTAGACCACAGTGAACAGACAGCGCCTTTGATAGAGCTCGCAGGTAAAAATGTTACATGGATGGTCATGGCTACAACAGTACCAGAAAAGCATTTGAGGTTCTTAAGCAGAAAATTGTTACCCCACCAGCGTTGATGTACTATGATGTCAACAAACCAGTAACACTTTACTGCAATGCTTCAAAAATTTGTTTGGTTTAGGTGCAGTAAGTATTCAAGAAGGCAGGCCAGTAGCCTATGCATCTAGAACACTTACCCAGACTGAGATGCAGCATGCTCAAATTGGGAAGGAACTTTTGGCAATTGTGTTTGCATGTTCCAGGTTTCATGATTATATCTATGGTCAAGATATCCAGATTGAAACTGATATCAACCTTTGGTTACTATTTTAAAGAAGCCATTGGTTTCAGCTCCAGCGAGATTACAAGGAATGATGCTCAAATTGCAGAAGTACAACTTCAAAATCGTCTATACGAAAGGCAAACTTCCTGTTGACTATGTGATAGTACTAAACTGCATTTGCAAAAAGAGCCACTTCAGCTAAGTCAAATCCCTGAACTACCTTGGTCATTAGCTAGCTACTGACATATTCAAGTGGAACAGTCAACATTACTTAGTACTGGTAGACTTATTTAAATTGGTTTGAGATCTATCTACCTAATCTAACTTCAGCTACAGTCATTACCAAGTTGAAATGCCATTTCTCAGTCCATGGCAGTCCACAGAAATTACTTTGACAATGGTACCCAATTTACCTGTCGGTTGTTTCAGAAGTTTGCAAGAGAATGGGAGTTTGTTACATGTTACTAGTAGTCCAGAGTATCCACAATCAAATGGACTTGCTGAACGTGCAGTACAGAGCTATTACTTCAAGTCAAAGCATACCACCGATTTTTTTTTTTTTTTTGCCCGTCTCTGAAACGTACCCCGTGATTAAATACTTGGTTCACCTTTTCAGAGACTTCTATCCAGGCATACCAGAACAACCTTGCCTATCAGTTCTATTTTATTGAGGCCTAAAGCTAAAAACAGCAAAGCCTACTAGAGCCCAGTTATTTAACAAGAGTCCTTTTCAAAAGTCCAGCTATGACAAAACAAGCAGATTTCTTCGTCCATTGAAAGGAGGAGAGACTGTGTGAGGATACAAACAGTGAAAGATTTTGACCAGATTGGTCAAGTAATGAGTATGTGCAGACCGAGATCCTATTTTGTTTAAACTGAGGGTGTGGGGTACAGGAGAAATTGCAGACATCATCTATAGCAGAACCGACATTACAGCATTGCTCCTATGACAAAGACTCTAACTCTGAGCAAATAAAAGACACAAAAATTCCAACCAAAAATCACGTAGACAGCGCAGCGATACTGTAACACCAAAAGCTTTTAAAATTGGCAATAAAATTCAACTGCGTAACTATATACAATGTTATCCTTTAATAAATACAAAACAGGATTTCGTCCCACAAAAATCACCAGAACTTCATCAGATAACTTAGCACAATGAAAATGTACGTTAAAATCATATGATTAACCAATCACATTTAAAAGAATTAAACACACGTCCAGTGTGAACCAATCATAATATCCCGATAGACACCTTCCACATTCTTTTTGGCCATAAACATAAAGCCATTAAAATTATTAAAATCTTAATCAAATTCTTTCAGACAGAAAAAAGACCTTGCATATTATCTAGAATTAGCTTTAAGTTTAAGCAGACATGTGACAGAGGCTGCTTCATTTAGCCCAGGCCTATGTTGTGCTTCTAGCCACAATTGCCATGATAGTTCCGCTTTCTCATGCAACAGCGGCCATGCTTCCCCTCTTTCAGATAACTCAATGATGTTCTTTGTGTTTCACTCTTGCAGTCCTCACATTTGGTTATCTGCCTGCAGGTAGCCCTCAGCCAGCCTGAATACCAGAATCTTTGGATTTCTGCGTCGGATGCGGTCTCTTCTTCCATGACATCAGGGGTATAAAACATGCAGCTGACACCATTACATAAGTCGTTCTTGCCGTGCGGTGCCCGAAGCAGAAGCAGTTTGCAAGTGCCGGTCGGCTGACTCGTGAAATGTTTGTTTTCGAGTTTCAGATCGAAGTCTTCAAAAAAGTTAAGTATCCCGTTGGGGATCCTTTTTCTTGCTCCAACCGATGTCAGTAAAAGTTAACAATTGTCTTACCTGTGGAAAGCAAATACCTCATAGAGATTTTCGTTTGTACTGCATCCCCTCTTTAGGCCCAGACCACGACATCCCTCGGTGTTGGTTTTGTGCCTTGTTCAATCCCCAAACTATTCATCGTCGGGCTATTTTTGCAGCCAATTACTTTCGTACTCTGTCTCAGTACTCCGAAATGGCTTCGATTAAGCCATCCGACTACCGATATTCTGAAAAAATGTAAGGATAAAGACAGACAGACTGCACAATTCCAAAACTGCTGGCGACACTTCCGTTAAGCTAGTCGCCAGTCCGCCGGAACTCAGTGAGGCGCTTTCACAGCCCCTGATACCCGCTACTTCAGATTCGCATGCCTCTACTGAGACCCATTCAGAGTCTGGTGTGCCGCGAGATGCTTCGACTGTGGAACCTGCGGATGTCTCTACCCTGGATGGGTCCGGAGCCGCTGTGCAGGCACCAGCTTCTGAGGGTGTATTCAGGCCTACAGACTTGCATTTTAAACCGTCATTTCCATCCAGAAGTTCCGAATCCCTCAGGCCTAAAACTCACACTGCGCCTTGAGAACTGATGATCAAACCGCGAGCTCGGGCCCATATGCCTAAAAGCAAATGCTTAAAATGGCTAAAGATCTTATTACCTTATTTAGTGGAAGCCAGCTTTCCCCCTCTAAGAGACCTAGAACTGAATTTCTTTCAGATTCTTCTGATCAAGAATGTGATATGTCTGCTCCTTTTGACTACCAGGATTTGCCTTTATCTACTTATGGGGATTCTGATGCAGAGGATTCTGTTCCCTCTGCTTCCCCTCCAGAAGATCTTTCTTTCTGTGAAACTTTGCATACTCTTGGGGAGCATTTCTGCAGAGAAAGCCAGGATTACTCAAGTCCATAATATCCCTCCTGTTCTGGACATTTTTAGATGATGCTTTTGTGGAATCAAGCCTTACCCCAGACACTTTACCTCCAGCTCCCAGAAAACCTGATGGGTATTAAGAGTACTTGACTCTCACAAGTTCCTCTTCAAGAATTCTTCTGCGGATCCAGAGACCTTTTCCCAAGGACCAAAAGCCATTAAGGCTACTGCTGCCAAAAATCCTACCCCTTCTGATAGAGATTCTAGAGCCCTAGACAGATGGGGTAAGAAGGTATACACTTCTGCTACTTTGGCCATTAGGGCTTTAAATTGCCAGTTTCATATGTTAAAGTATCAGCAGCATATTATGGGACTACTTAAACAAAAAACTATGTTGATTCCTGACTGTGCTGAACACAAAGAATTGCAGGATTTAATGCATTCTACAGAACAAGTTGATTAACATTTTGCAATGTGGTTTTGACGCTTTAGAAGCATCTTGCAGGGCTGCTGTCACTGGGTCTGTACTTAGAAGACATGCTTGGCTTAAGGAACAAAACTTGCCAGATCATGTTAAAGCTAATTTACTGGATGCTCCCTTAAACCAAGACCGTCTTTTTGGCAACAAAGCAGAAGTCCTCAAAAGGAGGAAAAAGCTAAATCTATGCAAACTGTTAAATATTTCTTACAAGTAGAGCCTCCCAGATTTAGTAGGTATTGGCCTTCAAAGAATTGGTCCTTTCCAGTCTCTTCCAGGACTTCTCAGTCCAAACCCAGGAACAGCAGACCACCAAAGTTACAGTCTCAGGCTGCGCTCAGACCTAAGCAGTGGGGGGCTCCCACTTCCAAAGCAGGGAGTAGTAAGCCACCCCCCTACAGAAAAATGGCACAATGACTTAACCTTAACCCTTCCAAGCCCTGCTCAGCTACCTGCTCCCTTAGGAGGAAAGCTTGCTCTGCATGTAAAAAACTGGAAACTCATTACCCAGGACAAATGGCTTTTAAACATAGTTTCCCAAGGATACAGATTCCACTTCCACACACTACCAACCCCAAACGGTTGGCCAGACCTACCCACAAATCAATGAGTGGAGGCCCAACAGCAGGTTCTCTCTCTTCTCAGTATCAGGGTTATTCAACCTGTCCCAGCAGAACAATGGAGACAAGGTTTTTATTCAAGACTTTTCCTGGTACCCAGAAAAGACAGCTCCTGGCGTCCTATCCTGGAACTCTCTATTCTAAACACCTTTCTGGTAATTCCAAAATTCAAAATGCTAACATTTCAACAGCTTCTTCCTATCCTAGGCAATGATGCCTAGCTGGCAACCTTAGACTTAAAGGAAGCTTACCTGCACATTCCAGTAAGGGAATCTTGCAGGAAATACCTACGCTTCAGGGCAGGCTTCATACACTATCAGTTCTCTGCACTTCCCTTTGGCTTATCTACTGCGCCCAGGATATTCACAGTGTCTAGCTCCAGCCATTGCATTTTGCAGGCAGAGCATTATTCAAATATACCCATACTTGGACGATTGTCTGATTCAGGCAGAAAGCCAGGACTTGCTGTTACAACACCTGGCATTCATAAAGAATCTTCTAACCTCACTGAAGTACACCATAAACAAAATGAAATCTCACCTAGTACCCTGCCAACAGGTTGTATTCCTGGGAGCAAGCTTGAACACAACTTCCCAGATGGCATTAGTCACTCCAGAGAAACAAGTTTATTTGACAACCTACTTCAAACTATTGGCCACAACCCCCCCCCCCCCCCCCAGCTGTCTGCAAGGAAAGTTCTGCAAGCCCTGGGGTTCATGGCCTCTTGCATTCTACTAATTCCATATGCAAGACAGCAGTGGTATCTATAAAGCCTGTGGTGTCAACATTCTCAGGGCCTGGAATCAGTGATTCCTATCATTGTTTGTATAAAGGCAGAGTTCCTTTGGTGGGCAGAGGCCTGCTACCACAACAAGGGGCTCCCTTTCACTCTACCCCCTGCCGTCCAAACCCTAACAGACGCATCAGATTATGCATGGGGGGGCTAACTTGGCAGGACAGTGCATTCAGGGCAAATGGAATCCGAGAGAGATGCACCTGCATATCAATCAAAAAGAAATGTTAGCTGTACAGAATTCCCTGACGGCCTTCAAAGACCGTATTTTTCCAGGACAACTGTTGGTAAAGACAGACAGCACCACAGTTATGTGGTACATAAACAAGCAGGGGGAACCCACTCATACCCTCTCTGTAGACTAGCTGTGGCTCTGTGGAACACAGCCTTGAGCTACCAAGTGCATCTACAAGCTCAATTCCTGCCAGGCAAGCTATATTCAATGGCAGACTTGAGCAGAAATCTCATGGACCCGCACAAATGGAAACTAGAACCAAAAATATTCAACCTCTTGAACAAATGGACTCCAGAGATAGACCTGTTTTGTCTCCCCTCAGAACTACCAATTGAACAAATTCTGCACAAGGACTCTAGACAGTCAAGCTTGGAATGTGGATGCCCTGTCATTTACCTGGGAAAGCCTCTCGGTTTATGCCTTCCCCCTCTGCCTCTCCTCTCGAAGGTTCTACTAAAGATCAAACAGGACAAGCCAAGGACAATACTGATTGCACCAGACTGGCCACGCCAGCACTGGTACCCTCTATTGCGCAGTATGACACTGCTGCAACCATGGCACCTGCCTCAGACCCCTTCCCTGCTGTCTCAGCAGACAGGCCAGATCCTGCACCCTCAGCTTCAAACCCTCAACCTTGCAGCCTGGCTAATCCCTTGAGCTCTCCTCTAGCATCCCTCAGTAAGCAGGTGCTGGATGTCATTCTGGAGGCAAGGAGGCCTAGTACTAGAAAATCCTATGCTGAAAAGTGGGAAAGATACTTTTCCTGGAGCCAGACTCAGGGGAGGGGCACTACAGTGCCCAGCTTACCTCATATTCTTCAGTACTTAACAGAAATGCTCCACAAGGGCCTATCCTTCTCGTCAATTAAAATTCATGCCTCTGCCATTTCAGCACATTATAATACTGAGCCACCCCTCTTCTCTCATCCCCTGCTAAAACAATTCCTTAGAGGGGCCAAAAATTTAGGACACCTCAGGAGAGCTGCCACTTCAACCTGGGACCTTTACTCTGTATTGAAAATCCCCCCCTCCCTTTGAGCCAGCTGCAACATCAGAGTTGAAATTCCTTTCTTGGAAAACAGCCTTCCTTCTAGCCATCACTTCAGCAAGAAGAGTGTCTAAATTATAGGCCCTCATGTCTGTGGAACCCTTCATTATCTTCCATGTGGACAGGGTCTCCCTTGGGACCAATCCTTCCTTTATGCCCAAGGTGGTGCCTAGTGTGGCCCTAAAAAAAAGTCCATTCATTTGCCTACTTTTGTCCCTAATCCATAAAACAAAGGGGAATGAATACTGCACTCACTGGATGTGCACAGGCAACTTAGATTTTATTTGGACAGGACTAAACCTCTCTGAAAATCTGAACAGCTGCTAGTTGGCTTTGCTGCAGGGGCAGAGGGGAAGGCTATTTCAAAGCAAACCGTTTCCAAATGGATAGCCCATTGCATTAATTTCTGCTACAGGCACCATGGAAAACCTATCCACAGGGGATAAGATCACATTCCACCAAGGCTGCATCTACCTCTTCAGCCTTTCTCAGAGGAGTCCGTACCAGGGACATCCTAGAAGCTGCTACCTGGAGCTCTGTACATACCTTCACCAAGCATTACCACATGCCTATTTTTCTAAATCCAGAGCTGGCTTTGCCACTGCAGTCTTGCAGGGCTTAATAGGTGGCCCTAATGCTCTTTAACTTCCTCCTCCCTTCCTTAGCTTTGGGAATCAACCCAAATGTGATGACTGCAACAGTGAAACGCGAAGAACATAGTACAGTTGTGTACACTTAGCATAAATATAGATGTTCGAGTATATTCACTGTTGCAGTCCTGGTTACCCTTCCGCTAGCCCCCCCTGACTTCTCTTGGCTGTACCTTTCCTTCTTGTTTGGTATATTTAGTTTTTCTGTTGTATTTGCTTTTTGATGGAGGCATACCATAACATATAATTGCTTCCCATTGTGGGGGCACCTGACATCTGGGGCAAGAAAAACTGATGTAATGGTGTCGGCTGCATGTTTTATACCCCTGACGACCTGACGTCATGGAGGAAGAGACAGCATCCAACGCAGAAATCCGGAGACTGGTATTCAGGCCGGCTGAGGGCTACTTGCAGGCAGATAACCCAAATGTGATGACTGCAACAGTGAATACACTCGAGCATCTACATTTATGGTAAGTGTACACAACTGTACTATTTGCAGCACAATAATTTTGAATATATGGTCACCAAAAGAATTAATGTGTTTTGCGAGAGCTTTGGTAATTTTACCTGCACAGACATCGATGAATGTTCCCCGATTAAACTTTTAAGCTTTTGTTCGGTCTTGCCCTTGTAAAAACATGGGCAAACTGTGCATACTGCACAATAAACTACTCGCATAGAGTTTTACAACTGGGTTCCCCAAAAATGGTAACAATCTGTTTATTGATTTTAATACTACTAACTTCCAAAATGGGTTTGCAATGCACACAAGCTTCACATTTCCTCATGGAACCCATTGTATTACTAACTTTTGTGTGCTCGAACATCTGCTTAAAATTCAAATCTTTTATAAAAACAACCACAGGGCTTTCCCCAACCCTCTCTCACGTCACTATCATTCATTAAAACTTGCCAATTTTTAACCAGAACGTCTTTGATTAAATAACTATTCTTGCAAAAAGTAGTGACAAATGCATTAAACATATCTTTTGAATTCAAAGTTTATATACCACTGGAGTTGATCATATTGAACATTATCAATGTCCATAGTCATGCCAGTCCTATCATTAAGAGTTAAGGGCATGCATAACCTGGAGGTATCACCCAAAAGGGGCTTAAAATGCCCAATAGCTTTTTTATCTCTTACTTCTGCTAGGAGTTCATCAGCCAACTTTATGGGGTAGCCTCTATTAACAAAAATGCTTTTCAGCAATTCACATCCGTCATTAAAACAATTCCGATTGGTGACCATACGAGCTGCCCTCACAAATTGCCTTTTAACAATTGCACATTTCTGAGACAACTGATAGTTGCTCTGAAAGTGCAAAAAGGAGTTGGAATAGGTATATTTTCAAAAAATTTCAGCTGTAAACCTTCCCTCTGCAACATCCTTTTAACCAACACGTCTGAGTGACATTTGTTTAATATCACACAAGTAAATTTAAAAAAAAACTGGTAGTGTTGATAAACTCCATAAATTGCTCAATTGCACCTACTGTTCCTGACCACAAAATAAAAATATCGTCCTGATATCTGATGTAAAGCTCACAAAAGGAAAAGAAAGGGGACGAAAAAACAAACTTCTCTTCCCAAACCAACATAATGTCGGCATGTAGTCCCCCACAGGACGAACCCATAGCAATACTTTTTTTTTTTTTTTTTGAAGGTGTAATTCCTTTTCAAACCAAATGAAATTGGACTTGAGCACTAAATCTAGAAGTAATTCATATGTATTGATCAAATTTTGTTGGATACCCTTATTAACCAGGTATTCACAAAACCATTCCTCCCCAATGGTATGAGGGATAACTGTATATAAATCCTTAATATCAACAGTAAGGAACACCAAATTTTCATTAAAAGGGATCAGTTTCAACCGCTTCAAAAAATCCCACGAGTCAGTACAAATATGGCGTTTCCCAAAAACAAATTTTTTCAGTTCAGTATCTAAAAACTTAGCTAAAGGATATGTGATCGAACCCCTAGCATCCACAGTGGGACATATAGGAGGTTGACACACATCCTTATGAATTTTGGGGAGTCCAAAGTTAGTGGGAGTCACAGGATAGTCAACTTTCAAATAATTTTACTGATGGATATCTATAGAACCTTCAGTAAAAAAAATCATACAAATAGCTCCTGATTTTTTCCATAAATTATATTCATTTCACTAACCAAACTTTTTTCATATGTGGATGTGCTTGAAGAAATTTCATTTTTTTAGAATAATCACTCACATCCAAAAAAACCAACCCCCCCACCTTTGTCAGGTTTGAGAAACCTAACCTCGGATATAGAACTTAAATAATCCAATTCCATTTTCTCATTCTCCGTTAAATTCTTAAGTTGAGAAAAATTCTGATTGTTAATGAAAATGGCTCTAAAATCAAACTCACACATTTTGAAAAAGGATAAGGGAGGGGGTGTAGGGGAGGGTTATAAACACTTGCTATTCTTAATGGATTATCCACATATAATTCATTTAGAAACAATAGTTGTAAGTGTAGTTTATGAACATACAATTTAAAATCCATTAAGGTCTGTACCAGGTTCATCCTCCTGGAGGGCACAAAAGTCATTCCCTTTGAAAAAAGATCACACATTTCTGTGGAGACATTTAAGTATGAAAAATTATACACTTGGGAGTCCCCAACTGAATTTGTTACTACACACAATGGAGGTAAGTCAGGAATAAAGACAGATGTCCTTCAAGGATGCATCTGCAGTCATCACATATGGGTTGTCCTGCCTCAGGCAGCCCTTTGGTCGGCCGGATTCCAAAGTCTGGGTCCGGCGTTGACTGATGTCGCCCTTTCACCGACGTCAGAGCGCCTGGGGTATAAAAGCGTCAGCCGACGCCATCTTCCTCAGTCTTTCTTGCCGCGTGGTGCCCGAAGCAGAAGCAGTTCGCAAGTGCCGGTCGGCCAGCTCCTGTAATTCAGCTACCGAAGACTTCAAAAGCTGAGTACCCCGTTGGGGACTCTTTCTTGCCTCAGCCAATGTCAGATAGTTAATAATTGCTTAACTTGTGGGAAACAAATACCTCATAAGGATTTCCACTCTTACTACCTCCCCTGCCTAGGCCCAGACCATGACGTCTCGGCCTGTTAAGCCTGTGCTTCCTTCAACCGACGCACTCTTAGACGTCGGGCGGAGTTTGCAGAGGAATTTTTTGGGGCTAGTTTTTCGTACAATATGCCGTCGGAGACTCCGACTTCACCTTTAACAAAGAAACGGAAGGACAAGGACCGACACATGCGGGCCGCGTTTTCGGCTGAAACCACGGCCAGGCCTACCGCGAGTCTCTCGGGCTCGGCTGAAACAGAGTCCTTGGTACTTCCGACCCCCGAAACCGCTCAACCAACAACCTTGGCCCCGGAGGCCCCTGCTGAGTCGGTTATTGAATTTCCTTCTGAAACTGGTGTCTTGGAAACTTCCGACACCATTCCTCTAGACAAAACTACACCAGCACGTGGTGCAGCCAGGCCTCCTGCATCCATGTCCATAAAGGCATTCACCAGGGCTAAAGCTGCTAAACACACAAAAGCTATGCCTCCCAGGGTTATTCCTCAGGGACCCTCTCCAAGTTCACAGATTCTAACTTTAGCAGAGGACCTTATTTCCTTAATTAGGGGCTCTCAACCCCATCCGGACAGGGGCTCTCAACCTCCTCTAGACAAAAGGCCCAGGGTTGAGCCCTCTGATCCCCACTCCTCAGAGGAGGCCTCTGATGGCTCTGCTCTCTCGGACTACCAGGAGGAGGTTTTTTCGGCCTACGAGGATTCTGATGCAGAGGAATCTATCCCCTCGGCCTCCCCTCCTGAAGAACTGTCCTTCGGGGAGACCCTTCACTCTGAGAGAACATTTCAAATGGCAGGGCCAGGAATTCTCTGATTCCAGGAAAAGCTTAAGAACTTTTCTGCATTTACCTTAGCATAGACCTTTGGCTATTCCTCCTGTTTTGAACATCATTGATGATGTGTACTCCGAGTCTAGCATAACCCCTGACACACTTCCTCCGGCCCCTGTCAAACCCGATAGGTACTTCAGGGTCCTGGACTCGCATCATTTTCTTTACAAGGCCCACTCTGCTGATCCAGAAACTATTTCCCAGGGCCCTAAAGGGGTTGCAGCTGCCACTACAAAAAATCCACTCCCCTCTGAAAGGGAGTCCAGGGCTTTAGAGAGATGGGGTAAAAAAGTGTATACTTCTGCTACTCTTTCTATGAGGGCTTTAAATTGTCAATTTCATATGATACAGTACCAAGAGCATTTGTTAGATGAATTGCATAAGAAACTGTCTTCACTTGAACCCCTAGATCGCAAATCTCTTAAGGATCTGGTACATAACTCCCAGCAGGTTAGCAACCATTTTTTGCAGTGTGGTTATGATGCATTGGAAGCTTCATGTAGGTCAGCTATGACAGGTGCAGTCATGCGTAGGCATGCTTGGCTGAAGGAACAATCTCTGCCAGACCATGTTAAAGCTAAGCTTCTGAATGCTCCACTGAAGAAGCAAAAGTTATTTGGCTCCACTGCTCAGGAGGTTTTAAAGAAGTTTGAGGAAAAGGCAAAATCTGTACAAACAGTTAAAGATTTTCTACAAGTTCAACCACCAAGATTCAGCAGAAATTGGCCTACCAAGAATTGGTCCTTTCCGGACACAGAAAGATTTCAGAGAGGCAAGAACAGGCGTGCCAGAGGTAGAGGGCAAAGCTAGAGGCTCCTACAGAGGACGTCAATGGCAGCCTCCCAACCAGAGAGGTAGTGCAGGACCAACAGCTGCTGCACAAGGACAGACTCAATGACTTTGCTTTGACTCCGCCAACCAGGGCTCAATTAGAAGCACCTTTGGGTGGAAAGCTTTCTTTATTCTCAGAAAATTGGCACAGTATTACAAGAGACAAATGGACACTGCAAATAATAGACAAAGGATACAGGTTCCATTTTCACACATTGCCAAAAAGGAAAGGCATGCCAGACCTGCCACCAAATCAAAGGGCAGAGGCTTTGAAACAAATCTCCAACTTAATGCAAATGAAAGCTATAGAAAAGGTTCCTCTTTCAGAACAAGGCCAAGGATTTTATTCCAGATTATTCCTTGTTCCAAGAAAAGAAAATCAATGGAGGCCGATACTTGACTTGTCCGCACTGAATACTTATCTCATTGTGCCAAAATTCAAAATGCTGACTTTACAGCAACTCCTTCCCATGCTGGGCAAGGGGTCTTGGCTGGTGACTCTAGACCTCAAGTAGGCATACCTGCATGTCCCTATCAGACAAAGTTGCAGAAGACACCTCAGATTTCTTGCAGGTTCAGAGCATTATCAATTCTCAGCATTGCCCTTTGGCTTATCTACTGCACCCAGAGTATTCACGAAATGCCTGGCATCAGTAATTGCACACTGCAGACTTCAGGGGATTCAAATATACCCATATCTGGATGACTGCCTTATACAAGCGGACAGCCAGCAAACTTTGGTAAAGGACTTGAGTTATGCCATCCACCTACTGCAGGCCTTGGGATATACAGTCAACATTCACAAATCAAGACTTGTTCCATCCCAAAGAATAACTTTCTGGGTGCAGATCTAGACACAACCACCCAAATGGCTTTTCTCACAGAAGAAAAACAGACAACTACCGGATTACTTCAAGAATCTGACAAGACAAACTCAGCTGACTGCAAGGAAAATTCTGCAGGCCCTGGGTTACATGGCATCTTGCAGTCTTCTGATTCCACAAGCAAGGCTGCATATGAGGAAACTACAATGGTACCTAAGGAGTTTATGGACTCAGCACAGTCACAGCTTAGAAACTTTGATCCCACTCATTCCATGCCTCCAAAAGGAATTTCTGTGGTGGGCTCAAGCATGCCAGTCAAACAGGGGTCTGCCCTTCAGCAAACCAATAGCCAGCCAAACCATTACAACGGACGCTTCAGACCACGGTTGGGGAGCACACATGGAGGGCAGATGTATTCAAGGACTATGGTCACAAAGGGAGCTACGCATGCACATAAACCAAAAGGAAATGCTGGCAGTGCTACATGCAGTAGAGGCCTTCAAACTCTTTCTGCATCAAGGCCACCTGCTAATAAGGACAGACAACACCACAGTTATGTGGTACATAAACAAGCAAGGAGGCACCCATTCCTACACTCTTTGCAGACTGGCAATGACTCTATGGGAACTTTCCTTGAAACTTAATATAGAGCTGCAATCCCAGTTTGTGCCAGGAAAAGACAATATACTGGCGGGCAGCTTAAGCAGAAATATCATGGATGCACACGAATGGATGCTGCACCCAGACATCTTCCTACAGATAACACTATCATGGGGAAGGCCGGACATGGATCTTTTTGCCTCCCCCCACAATCATCAGCTGAAGAAATTCTGCTCAAGGGCATACCACCCACAAGCATGGAAAGTGGATGCCCTCTCTTTCAGCTGGAGAACTCTAACAGTGTATGCATTTCCACCTCTTCCATTATTGACCAAGGTCTTACTGAAGATCAGGACAGAGCAGCCAAAAGTGATTCTGATAGCTCCGGACTGGCCAAGACAGCACTGGTACCCACTGTTAAAGAGCATGCCACGCACGAAGTGCACAAAGCAAAAAACAAAGGCAAACTGTTGAAAAGACAACAAGTGGCACAATGCAAGCAAAACTGAAGCTCTGGACCACAATTTCTGCACCAGCAACAAACAAGATTTTAACGATTTTATTGAAAAATGAGCGCTTTCGGTAGAGAGCAATTAATTGTCTTTCAAAAGGAGTGGTATACGTGGCAACATGTAGACAGTGTCCTGCCTTTTACATCGGCAAGACCGATAGACCATTCAAGAAAAGGATTTATGAGCATGTGCATGCCATTAATATCAGGGACATGAAGAATGCTCTGGCCAAACATGTTAGCCAACATTCTGACCACTCATTTCTTTTCACAGTCATACAACAGGTACAGCCATCTATCAGGGGAGGTCCTTGGCAACTTGAACTGGAGGAACAGGAGGTATTTTGGCAAATTCGTACCTCATCATACATTTTTCCAGGGCTCAACGAGATAGTGTCCATTAAATGTATATTGAAATTAAAAGCTGTTAAGAGATAGGATATGGGCAGGCATTTTTACACACTTTTTGTAAGTGCACATACAATTGTGAAATATAAGTGTGTTCCCATTGAATCCCCTCCCCTTTATCATTCTTTCCCCCCCTTCCCCCCCCTTTTTTCCCCTTTGTACCCGAAACATTTTGATATGGGTTATGTATATTCATAGTTCAAGGACAATCAATTTCATCTTTTTAATACATATAATATTCAAAAGATATATAAAATATACATACATACATATAACTTTACAATCAGTATTTATGGACCTGTATTTTAAGTTGAACGTCAAATTAGTCTAAATGGTCAAAAAATTTTTTAGAAATAATAAAATAAGAATATGTATATATACATTATATACACACAAATGCATTTTAGTATTTTCACATGACAAATGTTAGGTTTTTAAATATCTTTCAACATGTTTTAGTCATCTAAAGAGTCGTAAACCTGATTAATTTAATGTTTTTGCGTACCATGTTGATATTATTTTCATTCTCATCTTGCTTTGATTTTAATTTGTTTTATTTCATGTCATCAGTTTCAATTCGTTGATGTTTGGAATTTTATGTTTACATTTAACAAATTGCAGCAAACAGTTTCAATCATGTTTTTCTAATCATTTCAGTAGCAGTCATGTTAATTAATTAATTGACAACAAGCTATGTGTATATAAGGAGTGGTTTTTAAACAAAGCTATTGTCTGATGAAGGTGGGGAGATTGCTCTCTACCGAAAGCGCTCATTTTTCAATAAAATCGTTAAAATCTTGTTTGTTGCTGGTGCAGAAATTGTGGTCCAGAGCTTCAGTTTTGCTTGCATTGTGCCACTTGTCTTTTCAACATGTCACGCACGAAACCATGGCCTCTTCCTCAATGGCCACTTCTCCTGAGACAGCACAATTACAAAACTCTGCATTCCAACCTGAAAACTTTGCAACTAACAGCCTGGAAAATACCTTGACTCCTCCTCAGGACAAGCTATCCAAGAGAGTGAAGGATATCATCATGGAAGCTCGCCGACCTTCCACAAGAAAGGCATATTCAGCAAAATGGAAAAGATTTCACACTTGGAGCACCATAAAGGGCCTAGATGCGACAGTGATGAACATGGCACATATCCTGGAATACTTGGCGGAAATGCTCCACAGTGGCCTGTCCTACTCTTCCATTAAAATTCATGCTTCAGCAATTTCAGCAGAGTACAATACTGATCCACCTGTCTTTTCTCATCCTCTCCTAAGACAGTTTCTAAGAGGAATTAAAAACATCAATCCTCCAAGGAAACCTCCAGTGCCTACTTGGGACCTTAACTTCGTGTTGGAAAAACTAACTGCCTCCCTTTGAACCAGCAGCATCTGCGGAACTACAGTTCCTGTCTTGGAAGACTGCCTTCCTTCTGGCCATGACCTCAGCAAGAAAAGTATCTGAGTTACAGGCCCTCATGGCAGTACAGCCATTTCTTATTTTTCATCAGGACAGAGTCTCATTGAGAACCAATCCTTCATTTATGCCAAAGGTGGTATCCAGGGTCTCATTAAACCAAGCTATTCACCTGCCTACCTTCTTCCCAAATCCACAAAACAAAGGGGAGAAACTTCTGCACACCCTGGACATACACAGACAGTTGCGCTACTACTTGGACAGAACTAAAAGCTACAGAAAAACTGACCAGCTGTTGGTAGCATATGCTGCTGGTGCACAGGGAAAAGCAATTTCCAAATAGACAGTTTCAAAATGGATAGGGAATTGCATTCATTTTTGTTATTCCTTTCATGGAAAAACTGTGCCAGCTAACATTAGACCTCATTCCACCAGAGCCACAGCCACCTCCACAGCCTTCTTAAGAGGGGTGGCTACCAAGGATATTCTAGAAGCTGCTATATGGAGCTCCGTGCATACATTTTCCAAGCATTACAATTTACCTTTATATTCCAGATCCAGAGCAGGCTTTGCTACGGCAGTCCTGCAGGGTATTTTAGCTACACCATCCTTTACATAGATCCTCCACCCCCAGATTGGCTATGGTATTCTACCCATATGTGATGACTGCAGATGCATCCTTGAAGGACATAGTACAGTTTTGTACCTACCATAAATGTAGATGTCCGATAGGTATGCATCTGCAGTCAGGTTTACCCTCCCTCCTTCCCCTCTGTGGTATTTCTTGGGTACTTATCCCTCTTATAGCTAGCTGGGGTTATCTATTATGGTGTATTTCTTTTATATTACTGTGCATGTTTGGAATTTTTTGCATTTCTCCAAATTTAGCCTTCCTTAGAGGGCACCTGGCATCTGGGGCAAGAAAAACTGAGGAAGATGGCGTCGGCTTTTGCTTTTATACCCCAGGCACTCTGACGTCAGGGAAAGGGCGACATCAGCCGACGCCGGACCCAGACTTTGGAATCCGGCCGACCGAAGGGCTGCCTGAGGCAGGACAACCCATATGTGATGACTGCAGATGCATACCTATCGGACATCTACATTTATGGTAGGTACAAAACTGTACTTTCCTCCCTCCAGCCATTGCACCTATTCCCCTGAAAATTCTTCCAAGTTCTTCTGGTAGATGGTAATGTTGGACCCTGATGGACTAATCTCAAATTCGAGTTGTTTCGGTTCTTCAACTGCTTGGAACATCTAGGGAGTGGTGTATTGGTAGAACCTAAAAAATCTTAACTTTCCTCAACACCTTGTTCATACCCAGATTCAGTACCATAATCAGTCCTAGTATCACCAGTTGCCATTCTATTAATCCAAACTTGGGAATGTGGGGGTGGGTGGTAGGCAGTGTTAGTTTTGTAAGCCTCCATGTATTTACTCAACTTTTTTAACTTCCTTGTTTTAATGACACTCATTTGCTCCTCTATAGACCGTAAAGTACGAGTGTACTCAAACTGGTTCTCAGAAGAAATAGCATCTTGGATAATGTCTTTGTCCAGTGCTGAAATGTCTTTAATCAAAGTCTCAGTAGTATAATTGTTATGTTTGATGACCAAGTCCATGTACTCCATCCCATGCTTATCGAAGAGTTGTAACAGCTCTTTGCGAAGACTGGAATTAGAAACGAGTGTGGTAGGAAAGCACCAGAAGTGCAGACCTTTAGGGACAATGCATCTATTAATACATTCCCTAAAATAATCTGTGTCCATCTGTAATGTTTTGATTTTAAGCAGGTGCCTGTTGAATTCCGATAACTTGTCACAAAATCCGCTGTTAACTGATTTATTATGCTCAAAAACATTGTGGGGGATCTTAAGTCATTCAAGCAGCCAAAATTAGCAGAACCAGAAGTATCATGCATGCTGACATCATTGGGGTGGGCATAAACGGAAGCAGAACTCTCACATGTAACAACATTAATGTCCGTAGACAACAAATGAGAGAGTTCTCCATTGGTACCAAATTCTGTGCAAGACACATTCCCCATGTTCTGAGAAGAAGTACTGGGACCCATTGTAAACGGAGGCTTTGGATGGTCGAAAATTGTGATAAAAATGTTGACTGTTCAATCCTTTCCATCCTTTGGTTCAGTTGTATCAGCACGTCAGTTCGCCAATGGACTGCTCCAGTGATTGAGAAGCAGCTGGTTTTCCTTCATCCATCACTGCCCTTCACAAACCAGATAAGACACGAAAAATTCCAACCAGAAATCACACAAACAGCGCAGCGATACTGAAGCACCAAAAGTTTTTAAAACTGGCAATAAAATTCAATTATGTAACTATATACAATATTATCCTTTAATAAACACAACAGGATTTCATCCAGCCAAAATCGCTGGAACTACTTCAGATAACATAGCACAATGAAAATGTACGTTAAAATCACATGATTAACCAGTCACATTTAAAAGAATCCCACACCTCCAGTGTGAACCAATCATAACATCCCTATAGACACACCTTCCACATTCATTTTGCCCATAAACATAAAACCATTAAAAAAATTATTAAAAATTTAATCAAATTCTTTCAGATAGAAGAAAACCTTGCATATTATCCTGAATTAGCTTTAGGTTTAAGCAGACATGTGACAGAGACTGCTTCATTTAGCCCAGGCCAATGTTGCGCTCTTAGCCGCAATTGCTATGATAGGTCTGCTTTCTCAAGAAACAGCGGCCATGCTCCCCCTATTCCAGATAACTCAATGGTTTCTAGCACAACAAATTTGAATATATGGTCGCCAAAAGAATTAGTGTCTTGTGAGAGCGTTGGTAATTTTACCTGCACGGACATCCGATAAATGTTCCCCTATTCTACTTAGTACCCTGTGATATACTTGGTTCACCTTCTCAGAGACTTCTGTCCAGGCATACCAGAACGACCTTGCCTATCAGCTCTAGTTTGAGGTTAAAAACAGCAAAGCCAATTAGACCCCAGTTATTTAAGAAGAGTTATTTTCAAAAAGTCCAGCTATAACAAAACAAACAGATTTCTTCGTCCATTGAAAGGAGGAGAGACAGTGAGGATACAAACAGTGAAAGATTTTGTCTGGATTGGTCAAGTAACGAGTATATGTGCAGAGCCGAGATCCTATTTTGTTAAAACTGAGGGTGTGGGGTACAGGAGAAATCGCAGACATCTTCTATAGCAGAACCGACATTACAGCATTGTCCTATGACAGACTATCTCTCAGAGCAATCCAGATATGATATTCCTGTTCCAGAATGTCTCTTGACTCCTGATACTGCTCTGGCAGATGATCCCAAGGCTCCTCTTGATTGAAAAGTCTGCAGAGACAATTCCAGTTGCTAAACCAGATCCCAAATTGTGTGCGTCATGATACGGTCTCATCTCAAAGCCCAGTGTGAAATACACAGCAACTTGGACTTAGTTATATGTACGTACCTAGCCTTGTATAATTGCATGATGAAAATTATTCCTGTTTAATTGGTATATTTATTAATTCTAGTGACAATAACTGACGCATTTCTCAGCAGGAGGATATAGAATAACAGGTATGCTGTACCTTTAAGAAGCTTTTCTAAGTCTGTGTGTGCATATAAATTGCACTTATTATCCTCAGTGCTATTTTGAAGGTGCAGCCCATAGCCGGCTTTAGGCATAGGCTAACTAGGCAGCTGCCTAGGGCACTGCTGTAGCAGGGGAGCTTTTCCAGTATTTATTTGGTGTAGGTAGACCAGGATGGGGGCACCTGGGTGGTGTGGGGGGGGGGTGCCGTGGAGCCCTTTTGCCTAGGGCACCAGCTGACCTAAGGCTGCTGCTGGTGCAGCCAGAGTGTTAAGATCCATGTGCATGATAGCTAGTTTGTTTATAAGTTACTTAACTTCGTTTACGATTTGTTTGTATGTAATAAAGGTGCTTGTACAAGAACCCACAGCATTTGCCTGTCTCTTCCTGACCAGGCGAGTGACATTCTGGATTGTAGGTCTGACCCCAAAGACCAGTGGATTCTAAACATGGACTTAGATATGCATAGTGCTCACAAATCCAGCTCTAGGAATTGTCTTAATGAGAGATCCTTGTCTAAGATTCTTGGGGGCAGAACTTGACTTTACAGCTGAAAAGGGGTATAGATATTTTTCCTTTGATTTAGAAAGGGAGGGGGAGTTTTGCTTTCTTTTTACATTTCATTCTTGATATCCGTGACTTCTGTCATCACATGCAGGACATTCAGAGCATGAATGCAGTTGTTTAGTGCTCATGTTTGTACTGCCACTAGGTCCCTAGATATTGCTGGATTGATGGAATCCTTTTTGCACACCAGTGTTTGGAGTCCACTCGAGAGGTTCTTTTGGTTTGATCTTGGTGAGAATCTCTTCTAGTATGTTGTGCTTTGGACTTTTCTTTCGGCAAGTAGTGTGTTTACCAGTGTATTTGCCATGGCAATTGAAGCCTTGTAGGAAAAATGATACAGTGCATTAATTAAGCAAACAAGTGCCAACGAGGGGTTTGTATCCTAAGTAAATGTCCACACACAGCTCAGTCATGCATTCAATTTGATATTAAAAATGTACAGCTTCTTTGACAACTTCGTGAAAGTGGAAACAAATTCCAGAAATTGGCTGTCGTGAACAAGAGAAACTTTTTTTTTCAGGCCTGTTTTTAAAGCTGTCTTCCTACACTAATAGATAATTGTTCCTTGTAGCCGGTACTGTTGATCATTTAATGTAACCCCCATTCAAGATGCTAGGCCTTCATTTTGCAGAAAATGAGATCACTCCAAGAAATGTGTTCTGCCTGGATTACTTGGTTGTAGGTGGGCTTGCCACAAGAACTTTGGGATGTCCTTCAAGGATGCATTTGCAGTCATCACATATGGGTTGTCCTGCCTCAGGCAGCCCTTCGGTCGGCCGGATTCCAAAGTCTGGGTCTGGCCTCGGCTGATGTCGCACTTTCCCCGACGACAGAGCGCCTGGGGTATAAAAGCATCAGCCGACGCCATCTTCCTCAGTCTTTCTTGCCTCGTGGTGCCCGAAGCAGAAGCAGTTCGCAAGTGCCGGTTGGTCAGCTCCTGTGATTCAGCTACCGAAGACTTCGAAAAAGCTAAGTATCCCGTTGGCGACTCTTTCTTGCCTCAGCCGATGTCAGATAAAGTTAATAATTGTTTAACGTATGGGAAACAAATACCTCATAAGGATTTCCACTCTTACTGCCTCCCCTGCCAAGGCCCAGACCACGACGTCTCGGCCTGTTCAGCCTGTGCTTCCTTCAACCAACGAACTCTTAGACGTCGGTCGGAGTTTGCAGAGGAGTTTTTTGGGGCTAGTTTTGCTTATATAATGCCGTCGGAGACTCCGACTTCGCATTTAGTCAAAAAACGGAAGGACAAGGATCGACACACGTGGGCCGCGGTTTCGGCTGAAACCTCGGTCAGGCCTACTGCGAGTGTCTCGGTTTCGGCTGAAACCGAGTCCTTGGTACTTCCTACTACCGAAACCGCACAACCGACTACCTCGGCCCTGGAGGCCCCGGCCGAGTCGGTCATTGAATTACCTATTGATACCGGTGTCCAGGAACCTTCCAACACCATTACTTCAGATAAAGTCTACTCCTGCACGTGGTGCAGCCAGACCCCCTGCTTCCATGTCCATTAAGGCTTTCTCTAGGGCTAAGGCTGCTAAACTTTCTAAGGCTTTGCCTCCCAGAGTTACCTCTCAGAGACCTTCTTCTAGCTCTCAGATTCTTACCCTAGCAGAGGATCTGATTTCATTAATTAGGGGCTCCCAACCTCATCCGGACAGGGGCTCTCAACCTCCTCCAGACAAAAGGCCCAGGGTTGAGCCCTCTGATCCACAGTCCTCAGATGAGTCCACGGATGGCTCTGCTCTGTCAGACCACCAGGAGGAGGCTTATTCGGCCTACGAGGATTCTGATGCTGAAGAATCTATTCCCTCGGCCTCCCCTCCTGAAGAGTTTTCATTTGGAGAAACATTACACACTATGAGAGAACACTTTCAATGGCAGGGTCAGGAATTCTCTGATTCGAGAAAGAGATTAAGGACCTTTTTACATTTACCTCAGCACAGGCCCTTAGCTATACCTCCTGTTTTGAATGTAATTGATTATGTTTACTCAGATGCTTGTACTGCCCCTGACTCTCTCCCTCCGGCTCCTGCCAAACCTGATGGGTACTACAGGGTCCCGGACTCTCATTTTCATCTGTACAAGGCCCACTCTGCTGATCCAGAAACTTTTTCCCAGGGCCCTAAAGGGGTTGCAGCTGCCGCTGCTAAAAATCCTCTACCCTCTGAAAGGGAGTCCAGAGCATTAGTGAGATGGGGTAAGAAAGTGTATACTTCTGCAACTCTTTCCATGAGGGCATTTAACTGTCAATTCCATATGATACAGTATCAAGAGTATTTACTAGATGAATTGCATAAGAAACTGTCCTCTTCTGAACCCCTTGATCGTAAATCCCTTCAGGATCTGGTGCATAATTCCCAGCAGGTCAGTAACCATTTCTTGCAGTGTGGTTATGATGCATTGGAAGCTTCATGTAGATCAGCTATGACAGGTGCAGTTATACGTAGGCATGCCTGGCTGAAGGAACAATCTCTGCCAGACCATGTTAAAGCTAAGCTTTTGGATGCTCCTATGGAAAAGCAAAAATTAATTGGTTCCACGGCTCAAGAGGTTTTAAAGAAATTTGAAGAAAAGGCAAAATCTGTGCAAACAGTTAAGAACTTTCTGCAAGTCCAACCACCGAGATTCAGCAGAAACTGGCCTACTAAGAATTGGTCCTTTCTGGACTCAGACAGATCTCAAAGAGGCAGGAATAGACGTGCCAGAGGTAGAGGGCAAGCTAGAGGCTCCTACAGAGGCAGTCAGTGGCAGCCTCCCAACCAGAGAGGTAGTGCAGGAACTACAACTGCTACACCAGGACAGACTCAATGACTTTATTTTGACTCTGCCGACCAGGGCTCAATTAGAAGCACCTTTGGGTGGAAAACTTTCTTTATTCTCAAAAAATTGGCACAGCATTACAGGGGACACATGGACACTACAAATAATAGACAAAGGATACAGGTTCCATTTCCACTCTTTGCCAAAAAGAAAAGGCATGCCAAACCTGCCACCAAATCAGAGGGCAGAGGCTTTGAAGCAAATTACCAACTTACTGCAAATGAAAGCCATAGAAAAGGTACCTCTTTCAGAACAAGGCCAGGGATTTTACTCAAGATTATTCCTTGTTCCAAGAAAAGAAAATCAATGGAGGCCTATTCTCAACTTGTCCGCACTGAATACATACCTCATTGTGCCAAAATTCTGACTCTACAGCAACTCCTTCCCATGCTGGGCAAGGGGTCTTGGCTGGTGACTCTAGACCTTAAGGAGGCATACCTGCATGTCCCTATTCGACAAAGCTGCAGAAGACACCTCAGATTTCTTGCAGGGTCAGAGCATTATCAATTCTCAGCATTGCCCTTTGGCTTATCTACTGCGCCCAGAGTATTCACGAAATGCCTGGCATTAGTAATTGCACACTGCAGACTTCAGGGGATTCAAATCTACCCTTATCTGGACGACTGCCTAATACAAGCAGACAGCAAGCAAACTTTGTTAAAGGACTTGGACTATGCCATTCACCTGTTACAGGCCTTGGGATATACAGTCAACATCCACAAATTAAGACTGGTTCCATCCCAAAGAATAACATTCCTGGGTGCGGATCTAGACACAATTACCCAGATGGCTTTTCTCACAGAAGAAAAACAAGAACAGCTACCAGTTTACTTTCAGAATCTCACAAGACAAACTCAGATGACTGCAAGGAAAATTCTGCAGGCCCTGGGTTACATGGCATCTTGCATTCTTCTGATCCCACAAGCAAAGCTTCATATGAGGAAATTACAATGGTACCTAAGAAGTTTATGGACTCAGCACAGTCACAGCTTAGAAGCTCTGATCCCACTCATTCCTTGCCTAAAAAAAGGAATTCCAGTGGTGGTCTCAATCTCAAGCCTGCCAGTTGAACAGCGGGCTGCCCTTCAGCAAGCCAAGAGCCAACCAAACCATCACCATGGACGCTTCAGACCAAGGCTGGGGAGCGCACATGGAGGACAGATGTATACAAGGGCTATGGTCGCAAAGAGAGCTGCACATGCGCATAAACCAAAAGGAATTGCTGGCAGTGATGCACGCAATCGAGGCCTTCAAACCTTTCCTTCAGCAAGGCCACCTGCTCATAAGGACAGACAACACCACAGTTATGTGGTACATAAACAAGCAAGGAGGCACCCATTCCTACCCTCTTTGCAGACTGACAATGAACCTATGGGAACTGGCATTGAAACTCAACATACAGCTACAGTCCCAGTTCGTGCCAGGGAAAGACAATACACTGGCAGACAGCTTAAGCAGAACTACCATGGATGCACACGAATGGATGCTGCACCCAGACATCTTCTTGCAAATCACACAATCATGGGGAAGGCCGGAAATAGACATGTTTGCTTCCCCCCTAAATCATCAACTGAAGAAATTCTGCTCAAGGACATACCACCCACAAGCTTGGAAAGTGGACGCTCTCTCTTTCAGCTGGAAAGCTCTAACAGTGTATGCTTTCCCACCTCTTCCACTAATGACCAAGGTCCTACTGAAGATCAGGATAGAGCAGCCCAGAGTAATCCTGATAGCCCCAAACTGGCCAAGACAGCACTGGTACCCACTGTTAAAGAGCTGGTCACAGACGAAACCATGGCCTCTCCCCTTATGGCCACTTCTACTGACACAGCACAATTTCAGGACTCTACACTCCAACCTGAAAACCTTGCAGCTAACTGCCTGGAGAAAACCATGACTCCCACTCAGGATAACCTATCCCAGAGAGTGAAGGATGTTATTATGGAAGCTCGCCGACCTTCCACAAGGAAGGCATACACAGCAAAATGGAAAAGATTTCACACCTGGAACACAGCAAAGGGCCTAGATGTGACTGTGATGAATATGGCATACATATTGGAATACTTGGCAGAATTGTCCCACAGTGGCCTGTCTTACTCTTCCATCAAGATACATGCCTCAGCAATCTCAGCAGAATACAATCTAAATCCACCTGTCTTCTCTCACCCTCTACTAAGACAGTTTCTAAGAGGAATCAAAAACATTAATCCTCCAAGGAAACCACCTCTACCTACTTGGGACCTGAATTTCGTGTTGGAAAAACTAACACTTCCTCCCTTCGAACCAGCAGCATTGGCAGATGTACAGTTTTTGTCTTGGAAAACTGCCTTCATTCTGGCCATAACCTCAGCAAGAAGAGTATCTGAGCTACAAGCTTTAATGGCGGTGCAGCCATTCCTTATCTTTCATCAGGACAGAGTTTCTTTGAGGACCAATCCCACATTCATGCCAAAGGTGGTATCCAGGGTATCTTTGAACCAAGCTATTCACTTGCCTACATTCTTCCCACAGCCACAAAATAAAGGGGAAAGACTTCTGCACACCCTGGACATACACAGACAACTACGCTACTACTTGGACAGAACTAAAAGTTACAGAAAGACTGACCAGTTGTTTGTAGCATATGCTGCTGGGGTACAAGGAAAAGCAATTTCCAAACACTTTCCAAATGGATAGGAAATTGCATTAGTTTTTGTTACTCCTTTCATGTAATGACTGTGACTCATTCCACGAGAGCCACAGCCACCACCACAGCCTTCCTAAGAGGGGTGGCTACCAAGGACATTTTAGAAGCTGCTACATGGAGCTCCATGCATACATTTGCCAAGCATTACAATTTGCCTTTATACTCCAGATCCAGAGCAGGGTTTGCTACGGCAGTCCTGCAGGGTATCTTAACTACACCATCCTTCATTTAGTACCTCCACCCCCAGTTTGGCTATGGTATTCTACCCATATGTGATGACTGCAGATGCATCCTTGAAGGACATAGTACAGTTTTGTACCTACCATAAATGTAGATGTCCGATAGGTATGCATCTGCAGTCAGGTTTACCCTCCCTCCTACCCCTCTGTGGTATTCCTAGGGTGCTTACAATTCTTTTAGCTAGCTGGGGGAATCTATTATGGTGTATTTGTTTGTATATACATGTATATATATATATATATATATATATATTTTTTTTTTGCAAATGTTTGGAATTTTATTGCATTTATCCAAATTTAGCCTTACTAGAGGGCACCTGGCATCTGGGGCAAGAAAAACTGAGGAAGATGGCGTCGGCTGATGCTTTTATACCCCAGGCGCTCTGACGTCGGGGAAAGTGCGACATCAGCCGAGGCCAGACCCAGACTTTGGAATCCGGCCGACCGAAGGGCTGCCTGAGGCAGGACAACCCATATGTGATGACTGCAGATGCATACCTATTGGACATCTACATTTATGGTAGGTACAAAACTGTACTTTATGCCTCCCTGCAGTGGTCAGTGTCGTGACTGCACACACACCCATGGCCATAAAGTTATAGAAATTTTTATTTCCTTAACAGAGGATAGCCATCATAGCTGAGGAGCTGATGCTCTATATTGTTTTGTTCACACCTTTGGAGAGAGCTGGGGGAAGTTATGGTCTTGAAGTTCAGAGTTAGGATGTAATGCAGGGTATGACTGTATCATTGTATCGTCTGATCTTTATGGTTGATACAGTGCTCTCTGTGCTGTTTGCACTTCAGCCATATGCTGACAGATATTAAACTGATTTCAGATTTCATTTTGCCATGTGCTGAAGTGATGTGTATTTCCCACCAATCTTATGATGTGGCTCCAATTTCTGCAGCCAAATCCATGATAGTCTAGTAAAGAATTTGTTTAATAGGATGAGATGCCCTGTTTGTCTGTCACATGGCTCATGTTGAGTTGTCCTTGGAGCAGGTTGCTGTTTATGATCCATTTAGAGCTTTTGGCAGTCTCCTTGACACTGAACACTTAGAGCTGCTTCATCGACCACTCGTTCAGTCAGACAGAACAGCCTTTCATATGGTGTCTTAAACAGAGGAACGTCCTGTGCAGAGAATGTTGCTCGTCTGGCATTGAGCCTTAGCTGAGAAGAGCAGCCTTAGAGCATATCACATCCCTAGAGATGTAAATATGTTGGTCAACTGTTTTAATCAACCCTTTTCTGGGGATGTAATAATATTCAAGAGACAACATAGTCCAGAAACTGAACTGTTTGTTGCTCAAGAGAATGTGAGTCTCTCTCTCATCTGCTCAGTTCTGTAGAGCAAGGTAAGGTGCACTTAACATGTCTTCCATTCTTTGAAGTGGGACAATTCTCCTGAACCTTCCCACCATTCTTGCTTTTTCTGTGCCTCATTACAATGTTCAGGGAACAGTGACTAAGATTCATATTCATTGCCCCTGGTGTATGAGGAAGGTGTGGTTTCACAGAGTCTGCTTCCTTATATACAGAAAGCACTTGTAGTCAGAGCTAACTCCCCCATGATTGGGCAGTAATTGGCTCCACCCCACCACCTGCCTGTACACCTAGATCCCTTCATTCTACTGAACCACCTGGTTGAGGTCTCAGAGGTCATTGATGCTTCAACTCCTTTTTTGGGATGTTTGCTTTTTTGACTGATAGGTTTGCCCTGTCTGAGCAGCAGTGAAGTTATTCTCTTGGAAACCTTTTACTGGTGGCTGACTTTTTTTCGTGTAATTTGTGAGTGCCAGACCTTCATGACCTTGATAGTACTGCTGCTGCTCTGAATGCTGTCTTGACTGTCATCTGAAGACATTTTCAGCACTCGTCTTTTCCATGTGCTTGTACCTGTAGGCACCTTCTACATATAATAGGTGGAGTAGATAGAGGAAATTCAACAATTGTAGTAATCTTAGTTTCCACTTTTTAGACTTTATAAAACCTGAAAAAGAAATTTACATGTAGATGGACTGTTCATATAAAGGCAGATGCTTTGTTTCAGAATTTTCAGCAGTTTTAGAGTTGTTTATACAAAAACGCACTTCGACTTAAAGTTGTTTTTTTTGTTTGTTTTTTTTTTCAGAAGTTTTGTCTTTAAGATAAGCATCTGATGTGTTAATCAATTCTGTATTTAGTGTTTCTTGTAATTTTCTTACAGGGAGCATTTCTCTTCACTGGAAAAGGAACAGTTCTACAGCTTGGAGAATGGAGAGTGCTGGAAGGATGCTTCCTTGGAGAAAGTTCCTCCCCAGGCTAAATCTGCATGGTGTGAAGTGCCACCATCTTCTGGCAAAGATTTGTCACAAGATTCTGCATCTCAGCAGTTAAAAGGAGCTTCTGTCAGCAGAGGGCAACCCGTAGATTGTCGGGTATGATTTATTTTTGAGGCTTTTAGGCCACATTTGTGTTGACAGATGGTTTTGCAGTGGAAGCCTTCTATAAATAAAAAAAAAAATACTGGTGTAGTTAAAGTATGATTGACAAGTCAAGTGAATTGGCCTGGTTAGATATTTGGAGGAACTAGGAATGTTGAATACTTTTGAAATGTTGTGGGAAGATGTGGATCATCGGTTAAGTTTTATATAATTCAGATTTTTTGGTGATCTTTGACTGTTCACTGTTAAAGGCTTGCTCATAAAATATCTAAAACCTGATGTAGTATTGAATATCTCTGTACTGGCTATTTTTTAGAATTTCATTTGTTCAAATTTTAGCTTGGCTTTGCAAAGTGTATAGTTCTTGCACTTGGGTGAATACTGGAGTAGAACAGGCCCAGATGCATAATGCTGTTGGGGAGCATGCAAATCCTTTCTAGTTATTTTCTCCCAAATGACACTGCAAGGCCTAATTCATTGCTTTTATTGGAAAAATCTGTAGTCCTCAACTCCATTAAGGATCCATGTTTAGTAATAAACAGAAATGTAAGCCCTTAAGGCCAGTGTTGATGCGGTTAAAAAAAAAATCTGATGCTATCCATGTCATGATTCATCACAGATGGGTCTTAGATCTGACCTCAGATCTGATCTTAGCTGGCAACTAATAGATCCCAAGCTCAAATTCCTCCCCTACCCATAATCCCCTGCTGACCTCTAACCCTCAGATCTCGTTTGCCATTGAACGTGTTGAACGCATCTGAGTTGGTGACTTCTCAGCTAGATAAGTGCTTATTTTTCTTGCCTTTTTCTATCCTTTTTCTACCTCTTTTTGTATTTTAGGGTATCTAATTTAGTTTACCTTTTCTCCCATAGCTTAGAGTTAACTTTCCTTTCGTCGTGGTAGTCCCCTTCTCACCCTTTTTCAAAAAGAAAAAATCCTTTTCTCTCTCCTTTTTTTTGTGTTGAGTGCGTGTTGACTATGGCCAAGAAACCTTCAGGTTTCAAACTATGCCACTCGTGTGGTCGGAAGATGCCTTATTCTGACTCTCACGAGGAGTGTCTTTACTGTTTAGGAACAGCCCACCTGGAGATTGAATGCAACATTTGTGCTGCATTCAACCCCAGAGCTTTTATGCAGTGCCGCAAAAAATTGCATTTGAAGGGCTTGGCTTAGGGTGGTCCCCTGCCATTGGAATCTCCCAAGCCCTCTCAGGATCCTAAAAAGAGGGACCCCCCCTTCCTTCCAAAGGATCTCCTTCAATATCAGAAAAGCAGAGGCTCTCAGCAGATCCCTGGATCCCAATCTCTGTGGATTCAGATCTGGGCTCCTTCACTCAGAGCATCAGATCAGCCCCTCTGATCTGAGGTATTGGTGCCTCAGGGGCACTCTGATCCGTCTCGGCGCAAGCCTTCTCCGGATCCGACCCCTTTGGTTGATCCATCTGGCCCACCATCCAAGTCATTGGATTCTGCCAAATCATTGGATCAGAGTGTATTGTTGGAACTGATTAGACAGCTCCCCTTCCAGATCCTCCAAAAAAATAAGATGAGTGACATTGGAGCCAGTCCCCCTCACAGGACCACAGATCTATCTGAGCCAAGGCAGAATCCCCATTTATCTGCATCCTCCAGGTTTTCCAGAAGTCTGTTACCTTCGGGTATGGATAGGATGATGAGGAGCTTCCTCAAGGCCCATATTGTGTTGGCCTTGCTGCCGTCTCTGGCCCAGATGGTCAAGGGACTTTCCCCACCCACAGGACTTCACTTTCCTCTTCCCATCCATCTGAAAAGGGTCACAGACTGTATTTGGAAATGATAGCATGCTCAGCAATTTAGTGGTAGCAGCTTACTGATTGTTTTACTATCCTCTGTCGAGACTTGGTCATTGGGTGTAGCCTACTCCTTTCGCCCTCTGGGCTCACTCCACTCCCCTACCCTGCCTCCAAATTCCACCCGCTCCCTCTGTCAGCATTTCAACAACACAGGCTCCTCCTACCACAGATTACACCCAGTAAACTCCCTCTCAGCCCTTCCAATCTACAACCCACCACCCCCTCATTTCCACCTCCTCCAACCAACTAATATTAGCTCATCCCTGCCCAAACACTTCTCTCTGCTCTTCCCTATATCTCAAATACTAAAAACTACTGTTACTATCTCTAACCCAACCACTAGAATCGCTCCCACACCACTCCTACTTTCATTTTTGCTCCTCATCTACCTTTACTTTTCTTATTACTATCACCCACTTAACCCACCCCACTATCTGCCTTAATTACAGTATTCCAACTACCTTTCTATCACCTCTGCATTCTCTTTTCTACCCATCTTGCCAACTTCATATTCATACCATGTTTGCCTACTTCCTCCTACCCCCCTTCTCCTCATCTTCATCTTCTTATCACTCTAACCTATTCTATCTCACCATCACCCACTCTTGCACATGACACTGCATCATACCATACTACTCTACCATTCAAAATCTCCCCCTCACTCTATATTACCTCCTACACTCAGTTTTATGGAATAAAATATCTCAGTCATACCGTCTATCTCCAAATATCCATGAAAAACCTCTAAAACCACTTTTTTTCACTAAACCTAATCCTCTTTTCTCAACTCTCCTGCTAGATGGAGACATCCACCTCAATCCTGGCCTGTCCCCCGCCAGTATCCCCTCTGCCCTCACTGCCCCCAACTCACCTTCTGTCAAGCAACAACCTCCCTAACAAAACACATATATATCTACTCCATCAACCTACAAAGTCTAATCAAATAACTGAGTTGCATACTTGGATGGCCCATCACTCACCTCACATCTTAACTTTTTCTGAAACTTGGCTCAAACCTCATATCTCCAACTCAAAATTCTTATACCCAGCTACAACATCTTCTGTCAAGATGGACTATCCAGAAAAAAAGAGGAGGTGTTGCTATCCTCTACTCAGAGCTACGTAACCTCCCCCTCCCTGATTTTAAATCTGCCAAGCTCATCATTCTCAACTGTCACCTCAAGCCCACAGAAAATTTGTTATTGCTGCTAGCTATATATATATATATATATATATATATGTATGTATATATATATATATATATATATATATATATATGTGTGTGTGTGTGTGTGTGTATATCTCCTGGCAACAGTATACCTGTTCTAGAATCCATTCTAGCCTGGATCCTCCCCAACACGTGCCCTACGAGACTATCATACTATATAATGTCAGCATTGATTGGAATAAACTGCCGCTAAATTCTCCTACTCATCATTAATCTCTATGGTTTCAGCCAACTTGTCACTAGCCCTACCAACAAAAACGTATCCACGACTCTAAATTGGATACTAGTACCCCACCCTAATCACTACCAAAATTCTACCACTTTACCCAACTCTGTAAGTGATCACATCTCTACCTTCATTCAAAGACTGCCCTTGCATTCCACCAAGACCCAGTACTATAGAGGATGTCGAAATCTGGCTACCTTTAATGAGGAAACTTTTAATTACCAGCTCTCTCTATTTAATTGGTTGTATCTCTCTGATGTTCCTCTAAACAATGCTATTCTTGAGTTCAATAATACTTAATATACTCAATACCCTAGCTCCCATCACAAAAGTTCGAGTCAAAACAAATCCTCTCCCCTGGCTCTACAAAAACACACTCTCCTTAATGAAACTTAGGTATAGCATGTGGATGCAATGGTTTTTAAAGTCTAAATCCTCCTCTCTCCTTCTTAAATTCAAAGAAGTTAGAAATCTGACAAAAAAAAAACACATCTTTCAGGACAAAAATGAATTGTGTGAAGAGGCCCAAACTACAGACCACTCAAACCCAAAAATATTTGGCACACCATGAACAAGATTCTTTACTCAGGAAAGCCTACCATTCTCAATCCCTTCCCCCAATGTGCACCTCTTGAAACTGCCACCTTACTGAACGCTTACTTCATAGAATCTATCCATAAACTAACTTCCCCTGACCTAACCAAAACCTCATCTCCTACCACCACCAGCCCCTGCACCACTACTGCCCTCTATCTTGAACCCATCTTCCCCTGCCCATATAAAATCCCTCTTAGTGAAACTTAAACCATGTTCCCCCCACCTTTGACAAAGTGTACCTCAATTTCTCAAACTCACAGCCAGTGGTATTGCATACCTCATCTTGATCCTCATCAACCACTGTCAAATAATCCACTGATCCAGCCATCTGGAAATCCTTCTATACTCTTCCCCTTCATAAAGGAGGTAACTCCACAGAACCTTCCAACTACTGACTCAGTCATCCTCTCCCCCCTCTCAAAAATCGTAGAGAAATGCATTCATAGCCAACTTCTCAAATACCTACTTCAAGAAAATCTCTTAAGTCCGTCAACATGGCTTCAGACCCCATCACAGCCCCTCTTTTTCTTCACCCAGTCTGTTGCTGAGGCTAGAGACATCAATAAACTGGTGTCATGTCTTTTACTGGACCTTTCCAAAGCATTTGACACAGCTTCACACCCCATCTTCCTATCTAAACTATCTGATCTCAGACTCTCCCCCTCCACCATTACCCAGTTCTCTAGCTGTCTTAACAGATTACAGTCCTTTAGATGGCAAATTCCTGCGCTCCTTTCCTAACTGTCCAAACTGGAGTCCCTCAAGGATCCATCAGCTTTTCTCCTCTGGTATCCACTGAAAACTGGTCTTTGACCCAGTTGGACTAATCCAGTCAACAAAATTCAAATAAATAAATCTGGTTTCAGTGCATCAGGACTAGAGAATTCCAAGTGAGTGGCTGACAGTGTTGGGTATACCTCCCTTTTAGACTCTCAGGGTCCCTGGCCATCTCTGTTCTGTGGCCCTTGGAACAAGTTGTGCCTCATCCCTGTGAGGCTGGTCTGGGTTCTCTGGGGGTGGGTTTGGGTCCTGAGTTTTGTGACCATTCCCTTCCCCTGGGGGATTTAGCACTTGACAGCTCAGGGGCGATATTGTAAAGGGTCCCTACCCCCTCCCAGGTGGCTCTGGCCATGGGAGAGGAGAGGGAGGCTTCATCCAACCCATCGGCCTTCCCAGTGGTAGATGGGGACTGTCTTCAGCTTGGCAGTTGTATCTTCATCTCTAGGTCTAATAAGTGCTTTTCTCGACTTTGGGCAATGAGGCCTCATCCTTCCAAGATCAGCCCTTCCACGAGTGTCTTCAGATGAACACTCCCTCACTCGGGGGTCCCTGTTTGTTCAGAGTTCTCCCCAGAGCCTACTGTGGAGGAACACCCCCCTCAGAATAGAACGTTTAAGAGGAGACACCTGGACTCCCCAAAGAGTCTTCCTCATGGAGGACATGGATTTCGAGGAGGGTAACTGCTCTCCCAGACTTCTGTCTGAGGATGCATACTTTGGGGACATCCTCGCAATTCTCAAGCAGAGAGGCTGTTGGTCTTCCAAACCCTATCTTTGGAGGAATCCATGTTCCTGAAGGCCATCGGGATGGGCCCCTTTCCTAACTGGGTGCGGAAGGGAGTCCCCGTTTATGCTGTCGTGGTGGCCACAGCTACTAAGAAGGAGCTGGCCGAACAGAGCTCCACGGTTCATTCCCAAACAAGGAGTCTCAGGTGACTGACCATGTTGGAAATTGCATTTTTACTTTAGCAATGTTCAGACTGAGAGCGACCAACTACATGGCACATTTTACCTGGCTTCAGAGGGATTTGATGTTGGAACTCATCACTTCCCTTACAGAGTTGCTGCCTCCGGAGACTCTCAAATTGGTCTCTCCTAACCACTCTGACTTCCCTGGCTAATTCTTTGATGAGGTTGATTGACAATGCAGCAGGGGGCCACCACTTGAGCAGCTGGCACAGGCATTGCCATCAGATGGCACACCTGGCTTCACCTTTGTGGGTTTGTGGAACCCTTCAAGGCGTCTTTTACTAATGCCCCCCTTTGATGGATCAACTTTAGGGGTCTCCATCAAAGAAACATTGACACCGCAGCGAGCAGGAGGGTAAGACACTGTCCACAGTGGGAATAAAGTTCTCTACTCCCCAACGATCTTTTCCAAGACTGCGATGGGTAGCAAGAAACTTTGGTTCCACAGGATTCTGTCCTCCTCCCAGGATGCTCCCCAAGAATCCTTTTTTGCTAGCCAGGATAGGGGATTCAATGGCAGATGCCACTCCAGAGGCAGAGGGATTCTGCAGAACCAAGGCTTCTTGGGAACCTTACTCTTAAGTCCACGCAGCACCCCTGAAGCGTTGCCCAACTGTCCTGGAGGCAGTTGTGGGAAGATTCTCCCTTCACCCACTAGCCTGGACAAGTCTCACCTCAGATGACTGGGTGTTAAAGATTATTTCCAGGGGTTACTTCATTCCCTTTTTTCAACCCCCTCTGATTAGAAAATCCCTCCCGGATGTTCTACCCTGCAAAGGGAATTGGCCCATCTCTTGGTTCAAGACCTTCTGAAAAGAGCCATTTGAGTTCCCAACAGGACAACGAGGGTCTGGAATTTACTCTTGCTTCTTTTTGGTGCCAAAAAGACTGCGGACCTGCATCCCATTTTGGACCTCAGCAAACTGAACCTGTCAGTCAAGAAGTCCAAGTCCTGGATGGTCACTGTTCAGTCCATTCTACCTCTGTTACGCAAAGATGATTGGATGTGCGCAGTTGATCTCAAGGACGTGTACTATCATATCAAAATAGACAGGAGCTCCAGGAGACACCTGCACTTTTGGTTAGGGGGCCAGTCATTACCATTTCAGAGCCCTGCCCTTTGGACTCACCACAGCCTCATGGGCGTTTACCAAATGTTTGGCAGTGGTGGTAGCCCATCTCCAGATGCAAGCATTCCAGGTCTTTCTGTACCTGGACGATTGGCTCCTAATGGCCCCCACGAGTTAACTATCAATGGCCACCTCTTATACCCTCAGTTTCTTTCAGCATCTGGGAATCGGTCAACTTGCCCAAGTCCAACCTTTCTCCATGCCAAAATTTGTTGTTTATCAGGGATAAAATTGGACACTATATCAGAGACTGCATCACTACCCTTACGCAGAGTCCACCTTATTTGGGATTAGGTCTCTCCCTTGCTGATTCTAGAGCGTCCATCAGTCATCTGATTCTACAAGCACTAGATTTGATGGCGGCTGCCATGCAATTAGTTGGCAGGTATCACATGCAGGTTTAGCAGTGAACCATGGCAGTTCAGTGGTCCGCTCAGATTCACCCCATGTCCATGATCATCAAGATTTCTCAGGTGTGCAGAAATCAGCTTGCGTGGTGACTTCAGAGTCCGGATTTAAGTTTAGGTAGACCCTTTTGTCTTCCCTAACAAAGGCCATGTTATCCACAGATGCCTCCCTGTTGGGGTGAACGGACATTTTCGGGACAGGATGGTTCAAGGCATGTGGTCCCCCATAGAGACCAAATTGCACATAAATGTCCTACAGATTAGGGCAGTCGTCCTAATGTTGCAAGCCTTTCAGGAGTGCCTCCCTCTACGGACCATACTAATTTAGACAGACATGACAGTGGTCCGGTACATCAGCAAGCAAGAGGGGAACATGGCCTTATTCCCTCTGCAGAGAGGCCATGAGAGTGTGGGAATGGGCAATATTTTCCAGACATTTACTTGCAACTCACATTTCCAGCAGTTGCAGCATGCTGGTCGACCAACTCAGCAGGTCTATCTCGATTCCCCACGAGTGGTCCCTGAATCCGTCAGTGGCAAATCAGATATTCAACCGTTGGGGTCAACCTTGCTGCAGTCTTTTTGCCTCTCCAGTCAACCGCAAATGCAGCAATTGTTTTTCACTGATCCCTCCAGCAGGGGAGTCTCCCAGGTACGCTCTGATTAACGATTGGCTGCCGGGACTCCTCTGCTTATCCTCCTACTCCTCTGATTCCCAAGGTCTTATAGAAAGCTCACCGCCTGAAGACCCCTCTCATCCTCATTATCCCTTCTAGCCTCAGCAGGCATGGTTCTTCCTGTTATGGTCTCATCTGACGTATCTGCCCTGGATATTGGATCCCATTCCGGATCTCATTTCCCATCTCTGGGGGCTTCTACTTCCCAATCTCCGGCTCTTCATTTCACCGCATGGTTTCTCCGTGGTTCCAGTAATCCTTTCACAATCCAGGCTTCCTTAGTCCATGAGGAACATTATTTCGGTCTCTCAAAAGCCATCTACTAAGAAGGTGTATTCCAGTAAATGGAACGGTTTTCTATTTGGGGAAGTAATTTGGATCCCTTTTCAGCCCCAATTCCTAATATCTTACTCTTTTTGTCCTTTCTTTCAGGATGGGTCAAGTTTTTCTACTATCAAGCTTCAGTAAGTGTCCTTTCCTAACTTCCACATGAATGAGGAGTAGCCTTTCTTTTCTAAACTGTGCAAAGTCTTTCTTAAAGGAGTTTTTTCTCCTTAGACTACCTATTAAAGATCCTTCCCCACCATGAGATTTGACCTTGGTGCTGCAGGCTGATACAAAAGCACTTGGAAGATATGATCAACAGACCACGATGTTTTGCCAGAGATGGCTGCATCTGTCTCACCTGGGCTTCAGGCTTCTGGCAAAGGCTCTTGCCTCCCATATATAGTGCCTTTTTATAGGAAAAGTGATGAAGTTAAAACTACCAACATAAACATTTCAACAAAACACAAATTAAAGGTCATGCTGCTAAACGCTAGGAGTCTAAACATGAAACTGCACTCATTGCAAGCATTCCTAACCCTGGAAAATGCAGACATCAGTGCAGTCGCAGAAACCTGCCTCAAAGCTGCAGAGAGCACCCCAGCCATACCTGGTTACTCATCCTGTCATACATTCAGACCCCAAACTGTGGGCAGGAAAGCCAGAGGGGTTGGAGTTTCAATATACATTAAAGACATGCTCATCTCCAGGCTGGTCAAACAGTATGATGCACAGGAGGCACTCCAGGTGCAGTTAACCATTGACAAGACCCCTTTTTAAATCATAGCTAGCTACCGGCCCACAAATCTGACTCTATACCCAATCCACCTATTTGGACCTGTTCGAATCTATCAAGATTCAACCCTTTACCTTGATCCTGGGTGATTTTAATTTCCCAAACATAGATTGGATGAACTACTCATTTCAGAACACAAATGCCCAGAGATTCCTTGATTTTGTCAATGCAAATGCTTTGGAACAGCTAGTCGATAGCCCCACAAGAGGTGATATCTTGGACTTGGTATGAACCAACATGAGTATCCTCCCTGGTAAGATCCGACCACAAAGCAGTCACTTTCGAAGTCACCATCTTCCCCAACCCCTCTTTTGCTAGGGGCAGACATGAAAACTTTTCCATAGCTGATTACAGCCTCCTGAGGGATGGTATAAACAGCTTCACAGCCCCCTCCCCCTCTGTAGAAACTGGCACCAATATCCAAAATTACACCAAAGCACTATACGAGCATTTATATAGATGCATGGAATCAGGAATACCTGACGGGACTAAATCATCCTCCACAAGGAATAGTAAGTTTGTCTGGTGGACATCAGCAATACATAAACTTTATAACAAAAGGAAAAATTTGCTGACCAAGAAGGAGCCAGTGACCATTTGGAAGCAATGTCGTCTCAGCCTGATCAAGCAAATAATAGCAGTAGTGAAATCCTCCAAAGCAAACCAAGTCCAAATTGGCCACCTCTACTAGATACATTCATAAGGCTTTCTTCACATATGTCCACAACCTCAAATGAAGCACCCAGATCTGTTCAGAACTCATAGTCAAGGACACCACACACACACACACATATATATATATATATATATATATATATATATATATGTGTACAAATCCTGTGGATATAGCAAACTTACTGGCTGACAGATTCAGAAACTTTACCCCTCTGTCTACTGCCCCATCAGTGAATCAGGACATCCCCAGTACCTGCCCCCTTTCCCTTTTATCTAGGGAATAGGTCATCACTGCTCTCTCAAAGGCAAAAAATACAGCCTCCATGGGACCCGATAACATCCCAGGATGCATCTTACGTGAACTCTTGGCAGGAACTTGCAGCACCTTTTAAGCACTCAATTCATCCAAAGCCTGAGTATTGGCTTCATCCCAGCTGAGTGGAGGATAGCCAGTGTCATTCCTTTACACAAAGGTGGACCATCCACCAATCTGGGAAATTATAGACCCATCAGCCTAACTAGCCTGATCTTCAAGGCCAAGGAACGGATTTTGGACCTAGTTAACAATAACATTGGCAACCTCCAGACACTTGATCCCACACAGTGTGGCTTCAAGGGAAAATCATGTCTGCTAAATTCGGTCGACTTTGAGACAGTCATCAAACCCGTGGATGAGGTGGTGAACACCGCTTGCCTTCACCTGGCCAAAGCCTTTGATACTATTCCCTACTCGGGCATAATAGATACTCTCTCAACTAGGCATCAAGTCCATAAGTTACCAGATGGGTAGCAAACTGGCTCACTGATAGAACCCACATAGTCAAAATAGGGGAAGCCACCTCAAGCAGTAGAACCTTAACAAGTGGCTTACCCCAAGGTTCATTCTTGGGGCCTCTGTCATTTGGGATATACTTTTCTGAGGAGCAGGCCAAAACCAGTGGGCTATGGCTGACCATGTTTGCAGATGACTAGAAGCTGGGTGCTGTCATAAGTTCCCCTAGTGATGTGGATATCCTCTAAGAGGGTCTCACTCAGACAAATGACTGGTGCCAGAAACATGGCCTCAAGCTGACTACCAAAAAATGCATCATCCCCTTTGAGGAGAGTGACGTGTCCCCACAAATTATCACATTAATAATGTGCTTAAGCATGCAATCAGTTGGGAGGGATTTGGGCACCCAGGTCGATAGCAACCTGACTTTTGACCACCATTTTGCTTCCGTTGTACGGAAAGCCTTCTACATGGCCCACCTCATAAGTAAGGACATCTCATCCAGGGACAAGGAGGTCATAACATCCCTGTATTTTCTTCCCTTGTAAGGCCCATTGAGTACAAATGCCCCTTTTGGCATGTACCTCCCAAAGCATATGCAGCAGTTGAAGAGGCCACAGAGGTTCCTCACCAGGAGACTTCTGGGCCTCAAACATCTAACATACACAGATATGCTAAAAGCCCTATCCCTCTACTAGTTTCATAGAGACTCCTCAGAGGTGACCTCTGTCTGGCATACAAGTCAGTCACGTGGGCCTCGCCTTGATGGGAATGCTGCATATCCGCAAGTTGAGCTCCACTCTAGTAACCCACACGCTTGGCCTCACCCTGGTCTGTGACATCAACAAGACTTGGTGGTGGGACAGATTTGTGTCCTAGAGACTCCTCCGTCTATGGAATAGACACTCTCTCCACATCAAGCAGAGTACCTCTTTACCCCTTTTTAAGCGCAACCTGGATAACTGGATGGGAAACAGAAAATATACCCCTGGGATTCCACCCATGTCCCTGCTAGACACTGGCATCTGGTGCTGATTAGTATAAACCTGGGCTAAACTCTTCCTAGGCTTATAAGGACCTCAAGGCCAATAGCCTAGTAACATTCTATGAGCCTGTGAACCAGCTGCTTCTTGTGATATCAAGTTCCTGTCTTGGAAAACGGCATTTAGTGGCCATTACTTCTGCCAAGAGAGTCTCGGAGCTGCAGGCTGAGCATTAAACCTTCATTTATGGTCTTCCATAAGGACAGGGTTTCACTTAGGACAAATACTTTATTCTGAAAGTGGTCTTGGAAGCTAACCTCAATCAATACTACAACTGTTTTTCTTCCCTAATTACTCCTAACAAAGGAGAATGCATGTTGCATTGTTTAGATGTTCATAGGCAGTTGCATTTCTATCTGAAAAGTACTGATGAAGTCGGACTCGCTCTTTGTGGTCTTTTCTCAGAACAATAAAGGTCTGGCAGTTAATAAAATTAGTATTTCCAGATGGATTGCTAGTTGCATTTCCTTCGTTTATGATAGCAAGCATATGGAATTAAAAAGCCCACTCTACTAGGTCTGTGGCTAAGTCGTTTGCCTTCTTAGCTAAACTCTCCTTGGAGGAGATTTGTGCTGCTGCTACTGGGATCTAATCCTCACACTTTTGTTTCGCACTATAAGTTGGATTTGGTGTCTAGGAACAGGGTTTTTTTTGGTTCCACTGTGCTTTGGCATATCCTTCCTGGAGGCCACCCAGGGCTCATAGTAGCTGGGGATTCTGACCCATCCGTGATGAATAATGACACTGATTAATGACTACTTCTCCCTGCCTTCTGGGGATCTGGTAGAGCTGGGATAGTTACAGTTTGGGATTGTTTTTCCTATGCAGAATTTTCTGCACTCCTTTTTGTTCAGAAAACTCAATCTGAGGGTTAGAGGTCAGCAAGGGATTATGGGAAGAGGAGGAGCTTGAGCTCTGGATCTGTCCATTAATTGCCGTTTCTGATCCAAGACCCATCTGTGATTAATGACACTGGATAGCACAGATTCCAAGTTATGGTAAGTAGAACTTTTTTTTTAACTTGTAGGTTTGATTTGCAAGCATGTCATAGATTTACTGAACTTTTGACAAAAATGATTTTCTTCCATCTGGGCTATTGCAAAGTAAATCTAGGTTCTGCATGCATGCCAAAGGTAGATTGCTTTTTCCTGAGTGTGTCCAATGAAAATTTACAAAAAAAATTCCTTCTTTGCAGAGATGTTTTAAATTTTGGGCCTATGTTTAGTAGTATACTATTAGCACAAAGGATGGTCTCTGAGCTGTTAAGTGTACAGGGTTTGATTCCTTCATTTGCCTACTGTATGACTCTGAGTAAGTCACTTAAGCAGGCATTGCTCTTAGATAGGCCATGAAAAGAAACATGGTGGGCTTACAAGATTAACAAATGCAAAAATGAAATAAAATATATTGGGGGAAGACTGCTTAGCTTTTGATAGCATTAGCTAATGGCTAAAGGGCATTTTTGAGAGTTTGGGATTGAGGACAGTGCCAGAATCCTTCATGAAGCAAACCTTTCTTAGAAACTTATGATACTGGGAGCATCTGCAAGGGATGGCACTAATAATTGCCATAAGTACCAGGTATTCAATTGGCCCACCCATAGTGGAAGGTGTGGAAAGCTTGAAGCACAAGTGTCCTCCCAGAAAATTGTGTGTAAATGATCCATTTACTAATAAAATTGTTTTATTGCATGGTCACACGATGAGATCTGTTTAAATGAGGTGGAAGAGAATCCAAAAACTAAGCGTTGGCTACAGCCTTCCCTCACAAGTCCATCACTGAGGTGTCTGTCCTTGCTTTCCATAGGTTAATGTGGAGACAGGCTTGCAGATGTAATTGTCCAGTAAGAGGAAGAGGAAAAGTGCATCACCTCAGCAGCTTTATTCCTGGATTTATTGCTGACCTTTACACACATGCTTCTCAAGTATCACCTTTATATAGGCCATTGAGTGGTAGGATTCCTTGAGCTGCCCAGCAAAGTTTCAGTAGTAAAACTCTAGCAAAGATTATTTCTTTCTTTGTCAAAGGCTTCTACCTAGGGTTTAAGGTTTCCACGTGTTTGTTGTGGTGATCTGTACTACAGTATCCTTAACTGTAAGACAGCATAGCTTTCTCTCTTCAGATATTCCCCAAAGTGTACCTTCCACCATTCCTCAACCTCTTAGCTCAAGAGCGCAGCTCATCTTGGCCCTGTCCAAGGCCAAACACTTGGAATCAGTGGGACCAGAGAACATCCCAGGTTGCCTTTTAAACAGCTTAAAACGTGATCTAGCAGACCCACTTGGATCTCTGTTTAACCACATCCTGTGAACTGGATATGTTTCAGTGGAATGGAAGACAGTAACAGTAATCCATGTGCACAAAGGGGGGGGCATCAACCAACCCTATGAGTTGTAGGCCCATAAGCTTGATTAGCCTCATCTGCAAGGTCATGGAAAGAATCATTATGGACCTTGTTGACAAGGACATAGGTAATCTCCAGACTCTGGATCCAACCCAGTTCGGATTTGTTAAAGGTATTGCATGCCTGTTAAACATGGCTGACATCTCTGAGAAAGTCACCAAGGCCCTGGATGAGGGAAAGTCAGTGCATTCTGCTTATCTTGACCTGACCAAGGCATTTGACACACTCCCTCACTCTGGTGTTATAGAGAAATTCTCCTGCCTCACTGACAGGGCACATACTGTGAAAATCGGCAACTTCACATCTAGCAAAAAAAAAAAAAACGGCCACCAGTGGCGTACCACAGGTTTCTGTGCTGGACCCCCTACTGTTCAGAATTTATTTCTCAGAACTCCAGACAAACTTGGACAGCCTGTGAATGACTATTGCAAATTGAGAGCAATCATTAAGTCCTCCAACAATGTTAATATACTGCAGACAGGGTTAATGCAGGCAAATGATTGGTGCCAAAGCCACAGATTACAGCTAATTGCAAAAAATGCATTATCATTATTCCCCTTGGGAAAGCTGACATCTTTGCTAATTACATTATAGACAGCACCCCCTAAATGTAGACCCAGTGGTACATGATCTGGTTACTCAGGTTAATAGCAATCTAAACTTTGACTACCATGCGTCCACAGTAGTAATCTTATAAGTAAAGGCATTAAGTGCATCTAGATTTTAAGGATGTTTTTATTTCATTTTACTTTGACCTCATCAGGCCAGTAATTGAGTACAGTGCTCCATTTTTCATGTACTTCACCAGCCACCTGCAACAATTGGAGAGATCACAGAGGTTTTTGCCAAAGAAATGACAGGGTACACAAGTTTTACATGGACAGACTGAAAGCCCTATTACTGTATTATGTCTACTACAGGTTGCTAAGGGCTGACCTGTGCCTGACTTACAGGGCAGTCTCTGACCTGGCCCTGACAGAAATGCTGCACATTCAAAAATCAAACTGCAGGAGGGTCACTCACTCCAGGGATCTTGACCTTGCGTCTGACATGAACAGGTCATGTTGGAGAAAGAGCTGTTCCAGAGACTGTCACTTCTCTGGAACAAGCTGCCAATTCACATGAAACAGAGTCCTTCCCTGACCCTCTTCAAACACAACCTAGATTAAAAGATGGGTGACTGCAAATTACAGCTGGTGTGGTGCCCATCTCCCTTCTGGACAGAGGAAGTCTATATCAACTACCACAGCCCCCTTACCTCTGTGAATTTCACTCATCTAACCACCAACAGTTGGAACAACTCGGAATAAATATGACTGGGCTTGTAAGGGTTCTAGGGCCATTAGCCTAGTAACCTCCTGTGAACCTATGAGAAATGTGTGTAGGGGGGTGGCTGTAATGTGGGTATACATAACCAGCTTATATTTTTGTGATGGTGCATGACCTAAGGAAGATTAGATTTTTTCCTTTTCTCTGGCCTAGGAATGGAAAATGGTGGCATGGCAGATAACATCCAAATTTTGTCAACTGTATTGGCTTCTGTAATCAGGCAGCCATGTTTTTTATCTTTTCTTAATCAGTGGTTAAAAGCTAGGTGTGTCGCTACATTTTATTCCTGTTTCAGAAAAGTGTCTGATGTGAATTTGTGTTGAATTGGTCATCTCTTCAAGTCTTTACCAAACAGTCTTAATCTCCACTTCAGGAGTCAAGCCTCCTTTATCACTTCTGCTTTGTTTCATCTTTTGAGCTTTTCTTGTCTGGTTCTGCCTCCCTTGGAGTTTTAATTAATTTATTTTTGTTTACTGGTAAAGTCTGACTGGGATAAAATCCTTTTTCAGCAGGGGCCTGGGGGAGAAAAGCTCCACATTTAACACCTATTTTGACATGTACATGAAATTAGTCACGTGATAGAAGGAATACAAAACATAGATGTACGTACATCAGAGAAAGTTTTACAATAGCTTACATCAGCATTCTGTAGCTTGCATGAGTGTATACAATACTGATCATTCATTAGAAGTAGACACACAGGCTTAAATATAGTAGAGAGAGAAATAACATTGCAAAACATACTGGTATTCCTTCAAGATGTTGCCTACTACCAAATGTTAACAGATGTGAAACTTGTTTCATCTGCTTAAGGGTCCTTTGAAGTGGGTGCCACTATTTCTCTTGAGTGTCTTGTGGTTGAAACTGTCATTTGCTTTCGTTCTTGAATATTACAAGTTTGTAATGTCATTGTTTTGTTTCTTACTTCTTGAGTGCTGCTCACTCATGTTCCGTGGTGTGTGTGGTTGGTGAGGGGTAAAACTGATATAATTTGAGGCCAGTTTGCATTTTCTAAGCTCTGCATGTGACATCCTCTTGAGCGTAGAGCTATGTGAAGAAAACGGTCATGAAATGAGGGCTGTCAGGCTGGAGATGTCAGCCATTGCCCCCACTGCATGAGGCCATGTCAAAAATTAATTTATACAGTGTGCAGTAAGCATGCTTACCATTATCCTTGTTAACTCACGAACATCCATTAAATCTAAACTTCTTTAAAATAATCTGAGAACAAGTTCGGTTAAATGACTTGTTCCGTTTCACAGTTTTTTGTTGTACTTAATTTGTTTATTCATTTGTGTTCCTGCTTGTTTTGTTTAGTGGATAAGTGAACTAGTCCAAAGACCCTTTTCAGCCATGACTTGGACATTACATACAAAGAATATTGCATAAGCTGCAGTACAAACAGCAACAGACAGATGTTCATAACCCACTACTACAATAGCCTTTGGCTTTATGGGTTATATTCTGCTTAGGATGCAACTGGACGGCTTCACAAAGCTCTGGGTCCCACCCACATCTGCACTCTGACTGCTGATTGGCTATTCCTTTTGCGAAAATGTAGACAGTTTCAGTTTTCCATTTTGAGAGGAAGCAGCTGTGAGACTAAACAGAAGCAGCAGTTGGGTTCAGGCTTCATTTATGGCAGATAAGTCCCCATAGGAGAAAGCTTACAAATAGAAATTATTGCCCCTTTTTTAAGAAAATAATTATATTTTATTTGCTGATTTAAGTCTTATTTTCCCCTTAAGAAAAGAAATATAGTATTTTTTTTTACAGTATCTGAAGATATTCTAACAGAAAGCATTGATGTGAAGTTCAGTCTCACCTTCATTCTTACTGATGGCTTCGGAGCCGATCCTCTGCTCCGAGTTGGCCAGCAAAGCTAGCGGTTTCTAATAGCTCAAAGCCAAAGGCCTATCCCACAATGCACCACTACTTTCCTCAGATCTAGTTCGCCGCTGCAACTGATCGTGCGTTTCTCTACAGCTCAGGCCGTTGGAGAGATAAGTTTACTATTCTGTGCTGAAAATTTCAAAATAAGTTTATTTTTTCTTTAGTGTTTACTTAGGCTTGTAGTTAGGACAGTTTGTCCATTTACAGATTCTATCTCCCTTTTGGTCTTAAACCATCTCACTAGTTTGTTGGGTGTTGGCCCCTGTTAGTTATCTGTGTTTAGCCGTTAGGCTTATTGCCCTATCCTTAGCTGAATTAGGCTTTTTGCACTTTCTTCAATTTTTTGTTAGCTTCTTAGCCGTGTTTTTTGTTTTTTACCTTTAGCCTGTTGGGCTTATTCTGTGTTTCCTATAGTCACTAGGAAATCCGCTTCAGTAAGATGCCTTTTTGTACTTGTAGCCAGTTAGGCTTAGCTTCATTTGCTAAACAGTATGTTGTTTTCTTTGCTGAATACTGTATTGTTATCTCTGAGAAGGCGAAATCAGGGTTTAAAAGATGCCCTGAATGCAATCAGATGTCCATAACTGATGGCCATTCCCCATGTGTGTATTGCTAGGGTGAGGTTCTCCTACAAGAGGTTTGCTCCATTTGCCATGGTTTCAGTGCTAGAGTTTCGGCTGAAAGGAAACGTAAGTTAGTGGAGCGTGGATTGATTAAGACTGCTTTTCAATCAGACTTGGATTCTGGTCTGGGAAAACCAAAACCACCTTCACTAGCTTCTTCTACTAGTTTGGGTACGAAGGGCTCTTCGGTTCCGAAATCATCTAAGAAAGCTCCTGTCTTGGCTCCATTGTCATCGGAACCGACCGTACAGGTAGTTGGTAGGAGCCGGTCCCTAGTCTTGGAACTGGTATCTCCTACCTTGAGATCCCAGATTCTGGGTTCACCGGCTCCATCAGTGGTTTCCTCTTGGGCTTCCAGACAGTCTGATTTGGACGTGGATCGAGTGGTATGGAGACTTTTACAGGATCCAGCGCTAGCTAAAATTCTGTCTGCTTCGACTCAACCTTCTTCGGAACCTACAAAGTCCTCTCCTGTTTCTGCTCCTCCTCTGACTCGACTCGAGACATTGGAGCCAGAGGAGGCTATTCAGTAGTTTGTGGAACCATCGGTACAAACACTCACTTCTGACCTGTCGGTACCAACTGCCCTGATGTCCTCCGCTCCGACGGCGGAATCTGGGAGTCAACACTCTCCTGTCTGTTCCGGGGGAGGGAGTCAAATCGATATGACTGTTCGAATCTCCCCCTTGGGGCTTCGGCATGGATGAGTTTGGCCCCTACCTCTGGCTCAGAGCCGACAGTTCTGGTGTGGGAGATGTCTTCAGACCCGGGTGCTTCCTCGCATCGGAGCCGTGGTGCTTTCGATGCCATTAGGAGGGCTTTGTCCCCCCAGACTACCACAACCTCTGATATGGCCACCTTCTCCTGAAAAGCACCTGAATCTTCTCCGCTACCACAGATTCATCGTAAGCGTAGGGACCCAGAGCCTCAGGATGCCCCTTGGGGGGGGGAATCCTGCTCTTCTGAGACCTCCCCAGAAATTCCCACTGAGGAGGTCCCTCGGAAGAGGTTATGTAAGAGGAGACATTTAGATTCCTCCAGGAATCGGAAGGGTCCTCAAGGTCCCTCTCTGAGGATATCTCCTTTGGGGATATCCTTGGGATCCTTAAGCAGAGGGGTGACTGGCAGCCCTTAAACCCTACCGAGGACGAATTGGTGCTCCTGAAGGCTTTTGGGTCCCGACCCTCCACCTGTTGGGTGTCTCCGTCCTGCGATGAATTGATGGATCTTTTGTCTCGAAGTGCGTGTGAGTCAACGGATTCTATGGAGTCTGTCCCTAGAAGGCCCAACAAATGCATTTCAGCACTTCAAGAATAAGTCCTTCTTATCCAAACCCATACCTGTTTGTCATGGTGGTGGTGGCAGCCACTAAAAAATAGATGTCTGAGACTTCTACGTCTGTCCATCCTCCTAAGAATCTAGGATCATGGACAGATACGGGAAGAGCATGTTCAGTTCTATGAACTTTGCTCTTCGGTCATTGAACTGTTTAACCCACTTCAAGGCTTTAGAGAGATCTCCTGAAGGAGTTTGGAGATGCTCTCCAGGGTGCAGTAGCCGATTCAGTGGTGGACAAAGTGACATCTCAGCTTGCTACCCTCAACTCCATCATAAACTTCCATGTGCCTCGTGTCTTACGCAGCTGATGGAACGAGTAGGGCAGTGGGTACAGGAATTGCTTTGCGAAGACATTCCTGGATGCACTTCTGTTCTTTTGGGGAACCTTTTAAGTCGTTTGTGAATGCTCCCTTTGATGGTTCTTCCTTGTTTGAACCAAAAGTTAGAGACCCTCACGAGGTGTGAGCAAGACAGTAAGACACTATCTGCTGTGGGAGTCCATTTTTCTACCCGTACTAGACCTTATCCCAAAGTTCAGTAGGGAGGGAAAATGTGGTTCCTTAAGACCCAAGGAGCCTTTCCGAACTCACAAGGTGAAGCCTCCTCCAGGGGTGGGGGTGGGGGTAATGGTGGAAGATGATGCCCACGCTGCAGAGGGGGTCCACAGAACCAGGGTAACGGGGATCAGTTCCTTGGGAAGCCCTATCAGCGCTCCTAAAAAGAGGCCCGACTGTCCTGCTCTGGAGGCAGTCGGGGGACGTTTGTCTTTGTACCTAGGCGCCTGCCTAAAAATCTCAGAAGACCGATGGGTACAAAACGTTATATCCAGAGGATATTCCATCCCTTTTCTTTCACAACCCAGATCAACAAAGGGAATCCCAGACGTTCCACCCAGTCTACGGGATATTGCATCTGTAGAGGTCCAAAAACTATTGCAAAAAAGAGTCATCCAGCCAGTCCCAGCAGACCAGCAAGGATCCGGAACTTACTCAAGGTTCTTTTTAGTACCAAAGAAGCCAAGGGGACTGGAGAGCTATTTTGGACCTCAGCAGACTCAACAGATATTTGGTAAAGACGAAATTCCGGATGGTCACGCTTCAGTCGATACTCCCGTTCTTAGGGAGGGACATTTTGATGTGCTGTATAGATCTCCAGGATGCGTACTACCCTATCAAAATGGCCAGGCCATCCAGGGATCATCTGCGCTTCAGGCTGGGAGCCAGTCGCTTCCAGTTTCGGGCCCTGCCCTTTGGTCTCACTACAGCCCCCAGTGTGTTCACCAAATGCATGGCAGTGGTCATGGCTCATTTGAGTGTCCCAGAAGAGGAAAGGGGACAAGGTTTCTACTTGTGACTTTTTCTGGTGCCCAGAAGAGACCACTCCTGGCACCCTATCCTGGATTTCTCTATCCTAAACACTTTTTTGGCGATCCCAAAATTCAAGATGCTAACTCTTGACCAGTTGCTTCCTATGCTAGGCAAGGATGCCTGGTTGGCAACACTGGATTTAAAGGAAGCCTACCTGCACATCCCAATCAGGGAATCTTGCAGAAGATACCTACGCTTCAAAGCAGGCTGCATGCACTATCAGTTCTCTGGACTGCTCTTAGGCTTATCTACTGCTCCCAGGGTATTCACAAAGTGCCTAGCCCCAGTCATTGCATTTTGCAGGCAAAGAAATATTCGAATATAGCCATACCTGGATGTTTGTCTTTCAGGCAGAAAGCGAGGACATACTTTGAGTCATCTGGCCTTTGTACAAAGAGTGCTAACTTGTCTGCGTTGCACCATAAATGAAAAGAAATCGCACCTAGTTCCCTGTCAAATTATATTCCTGGGAGCAAGCTTGAGTACAACGTCCCAGAAGGCTTTCTTCACGCCAGAGAAACAAATTCATAGCTGTACAGAATGCTCTGACAGCCTTCAAGGACCACATTCTTCCAGGACAACTAATGGTAAAGACGGACAACACCACAACAACACCACAGTCATGTGGTAAATAAACAAGCAGGGGAATACCCATTCTTACCCCCTCTGCAGACTAGCCATGGCATTGTGGAACACAGCCTTGAGCTACCAAGTGAATCTGCCAGGAAAACTAAATACACTGGCAGATGGACTAAGTAGAAACCTTTTGGACCCACACAAGTGAAAACTGGAAACAAGGATTTTCAACATGTTGACAAGCAAATGGGGGAGCCCAGATATAGACCTGTTTGCCTCCCCCCAGAACCATCATTTGGAAAAATTTTGCACAAGGATTCCCCACAAATTAGCTTGGAAAGTGGAAGCTCTATCCTTCAGCTGGAAAAAACTATCAGTTTATGCCTTTCCTCCTCTGCCTCTGCTCTCCATAGTACTACTAAAGATCAAACAGGACAAGCCAAGGACGATCTTAATTGCACCAGACTGGCCACGACAACACTGGTACTCCTTCCTGCGCTGTGCGTCACGCTTAGCCCCATGGCACCTGCCTCAGACTCCTTCCCAGTTGTCTCAGCAGGAGAAACAGATTGTGCACCCTCAGCTGCAAACCTTGAACCTAGCAGCCTGGCTAATTACCTCATCTCTCCTTTACCACCCCTCAGCAAATCAGTGATGGATATAATTTTAAAGGCTAGGAGGCCTAGTACTAGAGAATCTTATGCTGCAAAATGGAAAAGATTTTGTACCTGGAACCAATCTCAAAGGATGAGTGCAGCAGTGCCCAATTTACCTCCGATTCTACAATATTTGCGTGAGATGCTTCATAAGGGCCTGTCCTTTTCCTCCATCAAAATCCATGCCTTAGTCATTTCAACTGATAATAACACAAAGCCTCCCCTCTTCTCTCACCCACTGCTCAAGCAGTTCCTCAGAGGGGCCAAAAATTTAAGGCCACCCAGGACAGCGCCAACTCCTGCCTGGGATCTTAACTTTGTCTTGGAGAAACTCCCTCTTCCTCCTTTCGAGCCAGCTGCTACTGCAGATTTAAAATTCCTTTCCTGGAAAACCGCTTTCCTTTTAGTCACTTCTGCAAGACGAGTATTTGAAATACAGGCCCCTATGGCAGTAGAGCCTTTCATCATCTTTCATGCGGACAGGGTGTCCCTCAGAACCAATCCCTCCTTCATGCCCAAGGTGGTATCCAGTGTGGCTCTTAATCAGTCCATTCATTTGCCTACCTTCTTTCCTAACCCTCAGAACAAAGGGAAACTGATACTGCACTCCTTAGATGTGCACAGACAACGTAGATTCTACTTGGACAGGACTAAACCTCAAAGGAAATCTGAACAGCTGCTGGTGGCATTTGCTGCAGAGACAGAGGGGAAAGCTATTTCAAAGCAAACCATTTCAAAATGGACAGGCCACTGCATTCATTTCTGCTATAAGCGCCATGGAAAACCTGGCCCACAGGCATCAGACCCCATTCAACCAGGGCTGCATCTACCTCTACAGCCTTTCTCAGGGGCGTCCCTACAAGGAACATCCTAGAAGCTGCTACCTGGAGTTCTGTACATACTTTCAGCATGCATTATCATTTGCCAATTGTCTCTGAATCCAGAGCTGGTTTTGCCTCTGCAGTCTTGCAGGGCCTTATAGCTGGTCCTAATTCTATTTAAATTCCTCCACCCAACCTTAGCTGTGGGAATCTTCCCAAATGTAATGACTGCAACAGTGAAACGCTAAGAACATAGTACAGTTGTGTACACTTACCATAAATGTAGATGTTCGAGTGTATTCACTGTTGCAGTCCTGGTTACACTCCCGCCCAGCCCACTTTCTTCTTTTAGCTATACCTCTACTCTCACTTACTATGCTCAAAAAGCTTTTTGGTGTATTTGCTTTTTTGTTGGAGATATATCCTTGTGTTATAGATTTAATTGCTTCCCATTTGGGGGCACCTGACATCTGGGGCAAGAAGAACTGATGTAATGGTGTCGGCTGCATGTTTTATACCCCTGGTGACCTGACGTCATGGAAGAAGGGACAGCAAATGATGCAGGACCCAAGACTTTGTTAATCAGGCTGACTGAGGGCTACTGCAAAGCAGATAAGCCTAATGTAATGACTGCAACAGTGAATACACTTGAACATCTACATTTATGGCAAGTTTACACAACTGTACTTTGTGGTTCCTCCTCCGAGCCTGGCCGGGCTTTCGGAGCCGGAGTGTTCAGCACCACTGGTTGTGGAACCCTCGGTTCCAGCTCCCCTGGCTGTCTCAGAGCCAAGCTCTGCTCCGACACCTTTGTTGCCGTCCGTGGTGTCTAGAAGCTGAAGTTCACCAGTCATCCCCGACAGGGACACTTGGGCCCGAACCTCTTAGATTCAGAGTCTCCCTCTCTGTGCATCGACTAGGGTGAGCTCAGATCCTACATCTGTCTCGGAGCCGACGGCTCTGGAGCTGATGGCTTCCTCTGTCTCCTCAGAGCAGAGGAGGTCTTCGGAGCCGGAGAGGTAGGCTTTCGAGATAAGGAGTGTGCTGTCCTGTTCATCAGCTCCACTCAACGGTACCCAACACTCTTCTCCCTCGGGCACCGTCCTCAGTCTCAGCACCTACTCTCTCTCTCTCTCTCGACAGCAGAGACCCGCAGCCTCAGGAGCACCCAGTTGGTGGCCCCCACTCTTTCGAGACCTCCCCGGAATATCCTTCTGAGGAGCCCTCTCTGAAGAGGACATGCAAGAGGAAGTATGTAGACTCCCAAGATGAGTTCCTTACCTCCGACACTGACCTTGAGGAGTCAGAAGGGTCCCCCAAGTCGTCTTCCGATGATGTTTTCTTTGTAGACATCTTGGAGATCCTTAAGCAGAGGTGTGGGTGGCCCACTGTTACCCCTTTTCATGAGTCTGTGTACCCTGGAGGCTTTCGGATCTCAACCTTCAGCCTCTTGGGTGTCTCCACCTTTTGATGAACTGTTAGACCTTGTTAGTCGGAAGGTGTGGGAGACTCCTGATGCCGTGGAACCAGTTCTCAGGAGACCCAATAATTTTTGTCTGCTCCCAAATAGAAGGAGTTTTTATCCAAGGGTGTGCCTGTAGATGCCATGGTGGTGGCGGCAGCCAGTAAGTAGGAACTAGCTGAGACTTCATCTGTCCATCCACCGAACAAGAGTCTTGAGCGATGGATAGATACGGGAAGCGTATCTTTTTGTCAGCGGCATTCACACTCAGAACGCTGAACTAACACATTTTTTTAAACCTCAGAGATCTCCTTAAGGAGTTGGGAGATGCTCTACAAGGCACATTTACTGAAGGAATCATGGATAAAGGTGCCTGCTCAGTTGTCCATCTTGAATTCCATTGTTAACTCCTCCAGGAGGCTGATTTCTTATGCAGCCGACTGAGCGAGCAGGGCAGCAGGTTCAGGAGTATCCGTTAAGAGACACTCCTGAATGCGCTTGTGTAATTTTGCAGAGCCGTTCAAGTCTACCTTTACCAATGCCCCCTTTGACAGTTCTTCGTTTGTACCTAAGGTAAAAGCCACACTCACCAGGTGTGAGAAAGAAAGGAAAACTGTCTGCCATGGGAGTACGTTTTACCGTCCCCTCTAGACCATACCCCAAGGGTCATAGAGGTGGTAAGATGTGGTTCAAGATGTCCCAGAGGTTTTCCCTAAATGCACAGGGTAACTCCTTCAGAAGAGGAGGATAGAATGGTAGACATCGCCCTAAAATCAGGGGTGGACCGCAAAACCAGGGAGGCCGTGATTCGTTTCGAGACCGACCCTATCAGTGCTCCTGATGTGGGGGCATTGGGGGTCACATTTCTTTGTATCCAGAAGTCTGGCTAAGCATCACCCGGGACAAATGGGTACAAAGAATTATCACCAGAGGTTATTGCATACCGTTTTCTCTTCCACCTCACGTTCCCAAGAGGATTCCGGATGTTCCACCCAATCACAGGGATCAAGCAACTGTCGAAGTGAACAAGTTGCTCGCAGACAGAGCCATCTAAACCGTCCCTGCAGACCAGGTAGGATTCGGAACTTACTCCTGATTCTTTTTAGTGCCAAAATGTACAGGGGACTGGAGGGCCCATCTTGGACCTTAGCAAACTAAACGAATCTGTAAAGGACAAGTTCCGGATGGTGCCACTGCAGTCTGTACTCCCTCTGTTAGGGAAAGACACTTGGATGTGCTCAGACCTCCAAGACGCGTACTACCATATAAAAATAGACAGGGCGTCGAGGAGCCACTTATACTTCTGGCTGGGAGCCAGTCAGTACCAGTTTCGTGCTCTGCCCTTTGGTCTCACCACAGCTCCCAGAGTGTTCACCAGATGTATGGCAGTAGTGACAGCTCACCTGAGATGTCTAGGATTCCGAGTGTTTCTGTACCTGGACGACTGGCTCCTGACAGCCCCCACCAGGCATCTACTCCTTCAAACCAGAGATTTCACTTTCCAGCTTTGTTCCCAGTTGGGGATTACTATAAATTGGGAAAAGTCTGCTTATCGCCCTCTCAGTTTATGACTTTTATAGGCGCAGAAATAGACAGTCGATAAGGTTAGCTTGTCTTCTGCAGAAAGAGCACAGAACCTCATACAACAAGATGTTTTTCGTGTTTCACTGTTGCAGTCATCACATTTGGGTTATCTGCTTGCAGTAGCCCTCAGTCAGCCTGATTATCAAAATCTTGGGTCCTGCTTCATTTGCTCTCATCTTCCGTGACGTCAGGTAGTCAGGGGTATAAAGCATGCAGTTGACGCCATTACATCCGTCTTTCTTGCCGTGCGGTGCCCGAAGCAGAAACAGTTCGCAAGTGCTGGTTGGCCGACTCCTGAAACTTTCGTTTTTAAGTTTCAGAACCGAAGTCTTCAACTAAAGCCAAGTACTTTTTCTTGCTCTAAACTGATGTCAGTAAAAGTCAATAATTGTATTTCTTGTGGAAAGCAAATACCTCACAAAGATTTTCATTCGTACTGTATTCCTTGCCTAGGCCCTGACCACGACGTACCTCGCTGTCAGTTTTGTGCCTTATTTTAGCAACGAACTATTCGTTGTCTGTATATTTACGCTTCTAAATATTTTGGTACTCAGTTCAATTATCCAGATATGTCTTCGGTAAGCTGTCCGACGACCGACATTCCAAAAAAAACGCAAAGATAGATAGACAGGCCTCCTAGGTCCAAAGCTGTCAACGATGCTTCTAAGTCAGTCGCCAGTTCACCGGTACTCAGTGAGGCGCTTTCACCGCCCCTGATACCCGCTACTTCAGATTCGCAGGCCTCTACTGAGAACCATTCGGAGTCCAGTATGGCGCAAGATGCTTCAACTGTGGAACCTGCGGATGTCTCTACCTTGGATGGGTCCGGAGCCGCTGTGCAGGCACCAGCTTTTGAGGGGTGTATTCAGGCCTACTGACTTGCATATTAAACCAACGCCATCTTCTTCTTCAAGGCCTAAAACTTGAACTATGCCTAGAAAACTGACACCCAAACCACTTGGTCAGGCCTCTATGCCTAAAAAACAGAAGAATGGCTGAAGACCCTGTTACGTTAATCAGGGGAAGCCAACCTCTTCCCCCTCTGAGACCTAGGACTGAATTTGCTTATATTTCTGACCAGGATTCTGATATGTCTGTTTCCTCTGAGGACCAGGATTTATCCTGGTCTACCTATGAGGATTCTGATGCAGAGGAATCTATTCCTTTTGCCCCCCCAAGGATTTTTCTTTTGGTGAAACCCTGCATACTCTTAGGGAGGACTTTCACTGGGAAATCCAGGATTACTCTGATTCTAAAAAGAGGCTAAGGGATTTCTTACTCCTGCCCCAGCACAGGCCTTTTGCTATCCCTCCTGTACTAGACATTGTTGATGCCTTTTTTGAGTCTAGTGAAAAAAGAAAGCTGCACCAAACTACAACTACCACGTTTATTAGCAAAAAATAAAAATAGGATAACGTTAGTGCTTTCACGACTGCTCTTGTTGCTTCATCAGACAAACTGAACAACTCTCCAACCAGTTTGTCACGTTAGCTATCAGCTGATAGGAATCAAATGTTCCAATTATACAGTTAAAGCAAGCTAATGTTCTAGTCAGAGAATGCTATAGTAAATTGCATCTAAAATGTTAAAAAGCCATTCAGTAAGCATGTGTGACAGTATAAATATAAATAAGGGTATCTGAACTACAGGCCCTTAATTCAGTGGAGCCTTTCATCATATTTCATGTGGACAGGGTGTCCCTTGGGACCAATCCCTCCATGCCCAAGGTGGTATCCAGTGTGGCTCTTAATCAGTCCGTTCATTTGCCAATCTTCTTTTCTAATCCACAGAACAAAGGGGAAAGGATACTGCACTCTTTAGATGTGCACAGACAACTTAGATTTTACTTGGAAAGGACTAAACCTCAAAGGAAATCTGAACAACTGCTGGTGGCATTTGCTGCAGAGGGGAAGGCTATTTCAAAGCAAACCATTTCTAAGTGGATAGGCCGTTGCATTCATTTCTGCGATAAGCACCATGGAAAACCCATCCCACAGGGTATTAGACCCCATTCAACCAGGGCTGCATCTACCTCTACAGCCTTTCTCAGAGGTGTACCTACCAGGGACATCCTAGAAGCTGCTACCTAGAGTTCTGTACATACTTTCACCAAGCATTACCATTTACCAATTTTCTGTAAATCCACCACAGACTTGCAGGGCCTTATAGCTATTCCTAATGCTATCTAAATGCCTTCTCCCATCCTTAGCTTTGGGAATCTACCCAAATGTGATGACTGCAACAGTGAAACACAAAAAACATAGTACAGTTGTGTACACTTACCATAAATGTAGATGTTCGAGTGTATTCACTGCTGCAGTCCTGGTTACCCTCCCTCCAGCCCCCTGACATCTTTTGGCTATACCTTTACTCTCCTTTACTGTCCTTAAGTTTTTTGGTGTATTTGTTTTTTTTGTTGGAGGTGTAACCTTGTGTGTGTATATATGTATGTGTGTGTGTGTATATATGTATGTGTGTCTGTGTGTGTGTGTGTATATATATATATATATATATATATATATATATATATATATATATATATATAATGTATATATATATCTATAAAATTGCTTCCCATTAAGGGGGCACCTGACATCTGGGGCAAGAAAAACTGATGTAATGGTGTCGGCTGCATGCTTTATACCCCTGACTACCTGATGACACGGCAGATGAGACAGCAACCGACGCAGGACCCAAGACTTGGATAATCAGGCCGACTGAGGGCTACTGCAAGCAGATAATCCAAATGTGATGACTGCAACAGTGAATACACTCTAACATCTGCATTTATGGTAAGTGTACACAACTGTACTGTACTTCGCCTACTTCCCTTTCAAAAAGTCAAGGCAAAGACGGTGCTGAAACTTGGGGACCATGGCTTCCACCGTAATGCTAGTCCCCCTTGCCAAATTACATATGTGAATTCTTCAATGGCTTCCATTGTCCCAGTGGTCCTTCCAACTACTGCCTCTATCCCACCACATCATTTTACCAGAATCTTGCAAAAAGGACCTCCGTTGGTGGATCCAACCCGACCAACTAACGGCAGGCACTCCATTCCTTCGCCAATCTGTTGCTACTGTGACCATGGATGCCTCACGTATAGGGTGTGTGGGGGGGGCATCATCTAGGGAGGACTCTCCAAGGCACATGGCATGATCACGAGACTCACCTGCATTTCAGTGTCCTTGAGATGAGGGCGGTACTTCTAGCGTTGCAAGCACTTCATGACCTTCTTCCTCTTGGGACGATAGCAATCCAGTCAGGCAACATGTCCGTGTTGTGGTATCTCAACAAGCAAGGCGGAACCAGATCTTACCCCCTTTGTCGGGAGGTGATTCGTGTTTGGAAGTGAGCGATATCTTCCCAGCGCTTTTTAGTGGCAACGCACATCCCAGGGACAACCAACGTGATAGCCGACAAACCCAGCCGGGCAATCTTGATGCCTCACAAGTGGTCTCTGAAGCAGGAAATAGCAGAACAGATCTTCCGCAAAAGGGGACAGCCTTGCTGCGATCTTTTCGCCAGTCTGATCAACTCCAAATGCAGCAGCTACTTTCCCTTATCTCCCACCCCCAGGGGGAGTCACCAAGAGATGCACTTGTGCACGATTGGCCTCTGGGTCTCCTTTATGCTCCCTTCCCCTTCCTCTTATATCCAAGGTGATTCAGAAAGTGAAACTGTTGGGAAGCAAATTGATCCTCATCACTCCTTACTGGCCTTGTCAGATGTGGTTCCCCTTTCTCGGGCCTCATCTACTAGACTATCCATGGACTCTAGACCCAGTGCCAGATCTCTTGACCGCCATGTCAGGCTCTCTTCACCTCAGCCTCCATACCGTCAACTTGACAGCATGGCTGCTCCAATTCCATCCCTAGTCAGGCTTCATGATTTTTCACCCGCTGTGACCCACATTATCACATGTTCGCATAAACCCTCCACTGGAAAGTTATACACTAGCAAATGGAGAAGGTTTTCTATCTGGGCTAAAGAATGGAATGTTGACCCTTACACCGCGTCCATTCCAGTGGTTTTAGAGATGTCCTTCAAGAATGCAACTGCAGTCATAACATATGGGTTGTCCTGCCTCAGGCAGCCCTCGGTCGGCCGGATTCCAAAGTCTGGGTCCGACGTCGGCTAATGTCGCATTTCTCTCTGACGTCAGAGTGGCTGGAGTACATAAGCATCAGCCGACGCCATCTTCTTCAGTCTTTCTTGACGCGCGCGGTGCCCGAAGCAGAAGCAATTCGCAAGTGCCGGTCGGTCAGCTCCTGTATTCTTCGAATCCGAAGTCATCAAAAAAGCTAAGTACCCCGTTGGGGACCTTTTCTTGCCTCAGCCGATGTCAGAAATTACTCAAAAAGTAAATAATTGTCTTGTGGTAAACAAATACCTCATAAGGATTTCCACTCTTACTGCCTTCCTTGCCTTGGCCCAGACCACGACGTCTCGGCCTGTGCCGCCTGTGCTTGCTTCAATAAGAGCACTCTCAGGCGCTGGGCAGAGTTCGCTGAAGACTTTTTCGGCGAAAAATTCGATTATACAATGCCGTCGAACTACCGACATCGCAGACTCCTAAGAAACGAAAAGACCGGGACCGACATCCTTGGCCCGCGTCTTCCACCGACATCACGCCAAAACCTACCGCGAGTGCCCCGGTTCCCTCTGAGGCAGTTATTTCACCGCTCCGAACCAAAGACACCGCATTACTGATACCTCCGATACCGGAGACCACACCGACGCCAGTTATTGATTTTCCTCCGGATACTGAAACCGAGGAAATGCCCGAGACCATTGTTGTGGATAAGGTCACTCCTGCACGTGGAGCTGCTAGGCCTCCCATGTCCATGTCTATCAAGGCCTACACACGTGCTAAGGCAGCCAGCAAGACCAAGCACCTTACTGCTAAAGCCTTACCTCTGCCTACTCCTGAAACACAAATCATGACTATGGCCGCAGACTTAATTTCCATGATCAGAGGTTCCCAGGCCCATCCAGAGAGAGGATCCCAGCCTCCTTCTGATAAGAGGCCCCGGGTTGAACCCTCCGACCCTCTCCCTTCAGATGAAGATTCTGAGGACTCTGTTCACTCTGATAGCCAGGAAGAGCCCTTCCAGACCTATGAGGACACGGATGCAGAGGATTCCATCCCCTCGGCCTCCCCTCCTGAAGATATTTCTTTTGGGGAAGTTCTACATTCCATGAGGGAACATTTTAAGTGGCAAGGCCAGGAATATTCTAATTCCAGAAAGCGCCTTCGTACCTTCCTTAAAAAGCCCCAACACAGGCCCTTAGCTATACCTCCTGTGCTTGATGTTTTGGATGATCTATACTCTGACTCCAGTGTTACCCCTGATACTTTTCCTCCTGCTCCTGCCAAGCCTGACAGATACTATAGGGTCCCAGAAACACATTCTCATTTCTTTAGGGCCCATGCTGTTGATTTAGAAACAATTTCACAGGGACCGAAAGGGGTTTCAGCTACCACCTCCAAAATCCCTTACCTTCCAACAGGGAAGCTAGGTCATTAGAGAGATGGGGGAAGAAGGTCTACACCTCCACTACTTTATCTATGAGAGCTCTCAATTGTCTCTTTCATATGTTTCAATATCAGGATTACCTGTTAGATGATTTACAGAAAACATTGGCCTCTCCTGAACCTTTAGATAGGAAATCTTTGCAGGAGGCTGTACATAATTCTCAGCAAGTTAGCAATCACTTTCTGCAGTGTGTATATGATGCATTGGAAGCTTCATGTAGGGCAGCTATGACAGGGGCGGTCATTCGTAGACATGCATGGTTAAAAGAACAACCTCTACCAGATCATGTTAAGGCAAAACTTCTTGATGCACCCTTGGAAAAGAACAAGCTTTTTGGTGCTAATGCTAAAGATGTGTTAAAGTCCATCGAGGAAAAAGCCAAGTCAGTTCAGACAGTCAAAGATTTCCTCCAGGTTCAGCCTCCCAGATTTAGCAGAAATTGGCCTTCAAAAAACTGGTCCTTTCCTAATCCTCAAAGATTTCAAAGGGGTAAAAGCAGGCGTGGCCGAGGAAGAGGACAATACAGAGGTTCCTACAGGGGCGACAATGGCAACCAGCAAACCAAAGAAGTGACGAGGGTTTCTCCTGCCCCACAGGGACAATCTCAATGACTTTCCTCTACTACCGCGGACCAAGGAGCAAACAGAAGCTCCTTTGGGCGGAAAATTATCTCTGTTTTCAGACAATTGGCACAGATTGACAAAGGACAAATGGATTTTGGACATTATAGACCAAGGTTACAGGTTCCACTTTCATACCTTACCAAGAAAACAAGGCATGCCAAACCTACCACAAAACCAGAGGGCAGAGGCTATCAAGCAAATTTCTCTGCTTGCTCAGATCAAAGCAATAAAAAAGGGTTCCACAACAAGAACAAGGCCAGGGGTTTTACTCAAGACTGTTCCTTGTTCCAAGAAAAGAAACTCAGTGGAGACCAATACTGGATTTGTCCGCATTAAACACTTTTCTCATAGTACCAAAGTTCAAAATGCTGACTCTACAACAACTCCTTCCCATGCTGGGCAAGGGGTCTTGGCTGATTACTCTGGACCTCAAGGAGGCATACCTGCATGTCCCTATCAGACACAGCTGCAGAAGATACCTCAGATTTCTTGCAGGGCCAGAGCATTATCAATTCTCAGCATTGCCATTTGGCTTATCGACTGCGCCCAGAGTATTCACGAAATGCCTGGCTTCAGTAATTGCTCATTGCAGGCTCCAGGGGATCCAAATTTACCCGTACCTGGATGACTGCCTCAAACAAGCGGACGACAAACTGATTTTGACAAAAAACTTGAATTATGTCATACAATTGCTACAGGCTCTGGGATACAGTCAACTTCCAAAAGTCAAGACTTCAGCCATCCCAGCAAATAACCTTCTTAGGAGCCAAACTAGACACAGCCTCTCAAATGGCTTACCTGACAGAAGACAAGCAAAAGAAGTTAACTCATTATTTCAAAGGTTTGGCAAAGCTCACCCAGATGACTGCAAGGAGATTCCTACAGGCCCTGGGTTACATGGCATCCTGCATTCTCCTGGTTCCATTAGCAAGACTACACATGAGAAAGCTACAATGGTACCTAAAAAGCTTATGGTCTCAGCACAGCAACAACTTAGAGGCAACCATACCTCTCATTCCATGCCTACAGAAGGAATTTCTATGGTGGGCCTCTGTAAGCCAGGCAAACACAGGTATGTCATTCAAAAAACCTCAGATAACACAGACCATGACCACAGACGCCTCAGACCTTGGATGGGGGGCGCACATGGAGGGCAGATGTATTCAAGGACAATGGTCTCCAAAGGAAACACATCTGCATATCAACCAAAATGAAATGCTAGCAGTAATGCATGCCATCGAGGCCTTTCGACAACAGCTTCAGCAAGGCCACCTGCTAATACGGACAGACAACACCACTGTGATGTGGTACATAAACAAGCAGGGGGGCACCCATTCTTACCCCCTTTGCAGACTGACAGTGAATCTTTGGGAAAAATCACTGAGCCTAAACATACAGTTGCAATCCCAGTTTGTTCCAGGCAAAGACAATGTGCTGGCGGGACAGCCTAAGCAGGAATTTCCTAGACCCCCACGAGTGGAGGTTACATCCAGAAATCTTCATACGACTCACCTCGACATGGGGCAGGCCAGAAGTAGAGCTATTTGCCTCCCACCTCAATCATCATCTACAAAAGTTCTGTTCAAGGACATATCATCCACAAGCATGGAAAATAGATGCTCTCATTCAACTGGAACTTCCTAAAAATCTATGCATTCCCACCTCTGCCACTGATGCCCACAGTATTACTAAAGATCAAAGCAGAGAAGCCCAAGTGGATCCTAATAGCTCCAGACTGGCCAAGACAGCACTGGTACCCACTACTGCGGAGCATATGTCACAACAAAAAGTGGGCCCTTCCCCAATGGCCCCAACTTTTGACTCAACACAACTTCAAGACAGTACACCCCAACATTCAGACTCTACAGCTAACAGCTTGGGAGATCCCATGAATAACCTCAATCTATCTCTCTCCAAGGAAGTTCAGAGGATACTAACAGAAGCCCGAAGACCATCCACCTGAAAGGTTTACTCAGCAAAATGGAAGAGATTCAGCATTTGGAATACCAGCAAGGGTCATGATGCATCATTATTGAGCATCCCTCTCATTCTGGAATATTTGGCAGATATGCTACAGAATGGACTCTCATATTCTTCCATAAAAATACATGCTTCAGCTATTTCAGCTAGATATAACACTGATCCACCTGTGTTTTCACATCCTTTGTTAAGGCAGATCCTTAGGGGAATCAAGAATATAAAGCCACCAAGAAAGGCTCCAGTACCAGCTTGGGACCTCAACTTTGTCCTAGAAAAATTGACTCTACCTCCCTTTGAGCCAGCAGCTTCTGTGGACTTATAATTTCTCTCATGGAAGACAGCTTTCCTGTTTGCAATTACCTCAGCAAGAAGGGTTTCGGAACTACAGGCCCTAATGGCAATACCACCGTTCATAATCTTTCACAGAGACAGGGTCTCCTTACGAACCAACCCTACCTTTATGTCAAAAGTGGTATCTAGGGTTTCTTTGAATCAAGCCATTCACCTGCCTACTATCTTTCCCAATCCTGAGAACAATGGAGAAAGACTGTTGCATACTTTGGACATTCACAGGCAACTTCGCTACTACCTGGACAGAATCAAGACCAGTAGGAAGTCTGATCAGCTTTTTGTAGCTTACGCCCCTAGAGTACAAGGAAAAGCAATTTCCAAACAGACTATTTCAAAATGGATTAGACATTGCATCAGATTCTGTTATTCCTTCCATGGAAAGAGTGTACCAGCCAATGTCAGACCACACTCCACCAGAGCTACAGCCACCTCAACAGCATTCTTAAGAGGGGTGCCTACAAAAGACATTCTAGAAGCTGCTACATGGAGCTCCGTGCATACATTTTCCAAACACTACAACCTTCCTCTATATTCCAGATCCAGAGCAGGCTTTGCTTCTGCAGTCCTGCAGGGATTGATAGCTACACCATCCTTTTCTTAGAGCATTCCACCTCCCCCAGCTAAGCTATGGTATTCAACCCATATGTTATGACTGCAGTTGCATTCTTGAAGGACATAGTACAGTTTTGTACCTACCATAAATGTAGATGTCCAATAGATATGCAACTGCAGTCGGGTTTTCCCTCCTTCCCCTCTATGCCTTGTCCACTCCTATCCCTGTTACCCTTAGCTGGGGATATCTGTTATGGTGTATCTGTTTATTGCTTATTTATTTGTCTGGAAATCTGTTTTTCTTCCAATTTGATTACAGCCTTCCTTGGAGGGCACCTGGCATCTGGGGCAAGAAACACTGAAGAAGATGGCGTCGGCTGATGCTTATATACTCCAGCCACTCTGACGTCTGAGAGAAATGAGACATCAGCCGACGTCGGACCCAGACTTTGGAATCCGGCCGACCGAGGGCTGCCTGAGGCAGGACAACCCATATGTTATGACTGCAGTTGCATATCTATCGGACATCTACATTTATGGTAGGTACAAAACTGTACTTTTTTGTCTGAACTTTTCTACCAGGGTTCTGCTGCTGCCACAATTAGGGTTCAGTTGGCAGCGATATCTAATTATCATTTGGGTCAACATGAGTCTAACCTGATGTCACACAGACTTTGTAAAACTTTCCTTAAAGGTGCTAAGTTGCTGAGACCTTTTCAGGAACCGGTAGCTTCCTGGGATCTAAACTTCGTCCTATCCAAAACAACTTCTCCACCTTTTGAACCTGCTCATTCGTGCCCGTTGAAGTTTCTGTCTTGGAAGACTTTGTTTCTAGTAGCCATCACATCTGCTAGACTGGTATCAGAATTACAAGCACCGTCTATCAAGCCCCCTTATTTGATTTTCCACAAAGATAGTGTCTCTTCGAACAAATCCATCTTTTATCCCTAAAGTGTGCTCTCATAATAATTTGAACCAAACTATAGAGCTGCCATTCTTTTTCCCTAACCATTCCAACGCAGCAGAATACAGATTTCATCAGTTGGATGTTGACAGACAATTACCGTTCTATCTGCACAGAACCAAGGAACTCAGGAAGTCAGATCAATTGTTTGTATCATTCTCTGATTCCAGATTAGGTCTCCCACTCTCCAAAGTGAACCTTTCAAATTGGATTTCGAGCTGTATCTCCATTTATTCTTTCAACGGAAAGCCTATAACGTTCAAGATTAAGGCTCATTCTACACAATCCCAGTCTACATCTCCAGCCTTCCAAGCCAGAGTTCCTATTGACAGTATTTGTGCAGCAGCAACCTGGGCTACCCCTCACCTTTATTGCTCATTACAAATTGGACGACCTCTAGGGGTAGAGCCTCCTTTGGTTCCACGGTACTCAGGAGTATTTTTCCGTTAGCCATCCAAGAATAAGGTGCTAGGGACACTGGTCCCATATGTAAGAATGAAGGCGAAATAGGACTACAGAACATAAAGCAGTTATGTACTCACCATAACTTTCCATGTTGGTAGTCCATCTCACCCTTCATTCTTATGAACCCACCCTCCTACCCCCGTCCTGGAATGATCTGGAGAAAGGATAATTTTTCCATAATAGGTGGAGACCTTTCATTATTCTTTCTAGATAGCTAGTTCTGTCTTTCTATAGTTTAGCAACAAACGAGATCTGGGAATTCTACTGGCGCTCTATGGGATACCTACCTAGCCACAAGCCAACTAGAAGACTTTGAGCTTTGTAATAGGCTGAGTCTGAGCTGAGGATCGGCTCCGAACTCATATGTAAGAATAAAGGGTGAGATGGACTACAAACATGGAAAGTTATGGTGAGTACATAACTTCTTTTTCTGGATAGTCACGTTACAGTCCATCATGCTGTACCTGCAAGAGAGCGACTGGATGTGCTTGTTAGACCTCCAGCATGCTTACTATCACATAAAGATGAACAAAAGCTCCAGGAGGTTCCTCCACTTCCGGTTAGGAGTCCCTCATTACCTGTTTCGAGCCCTACCCTTTGGTCTCACCACAGCCTCCAGGATGTTTACTAAAGTGATGGTGGCGGTAGTGGCTCACCTGAGGCTTCAGGGGATTCATGTCTATCCATACCTGGACGATTGGCTCCCACCAGACATCTACTCTCCCAAACCAGGGATTATTTCCTGATTCTTGCCCTGCGTTTGGGGATTACAATCAATGCATCCAAATCTCTCCTAGATCCGGTACAGGTAATAGATTACATTGCTGCTAGGATAGATATTCTTCAGTGCAAAATCTTCCTGACCTTGAAGAGTTCAAAACCTGAGGATGCATGTCTCCCTGATCTACCATTCTCATCTCCCTATGGTGGAATCAGTGTTCAGGGCCTTAGGCTCGATGGCGGCGACCAGAACTCTTCTCCCGTGTACTTGATTACACATGAGAATTCTACAGTGGACTCTAGCTGTACAATGGTCCTTATTAGAACTGCTATTAACATATCCAGTTCAATTCAGTCAAGTCTGTCTGTCATCCCTCATTTGGCGGATGTGCTCTCTGGACATTTTGGAGGGACGACCTTTTGTCCCAGCCCCGGCCCAAGCTACAGTGACCACGGATGCCTCCCAACATGGTTGGGGGGGCATTTTTCAGGCAGGACAGTCCAAGACCTGTGGTCCTCCATAGAGACCAGCGTGCACATAAATGTCCTAGAGATGAGGGTGGTCCTTTTAGCATTGCAGGCTGTTTATGCCTTTCTTCCTCTGGGGACGATTGCTATTCAGACAACATGTCAGTGGTCTGGTATATCAACAAACAGGGAGGGACCAGATCTTACGCCCTTTGTCGCGAGGCCATGAGAGTGTGAGAATGGGTGATCTCCACCTGTCGCTTTCTCATCACAATGCACATTCTGGGAGGGGCCAACATCTTGGCGGACAGGCTAAGTCGAACCATTGAGATACCTTACGAGTGGTCTCTGAATCGGTTAGTAGAGGAACATATCTTCAGCGAGTGAGGTCAACCTTGCTACAGTCTCTTCGCATCTCCTTCCAGTGTAAAATGCAGCAAGTTTTTCGCTCTGAAGCCCCCTGCCCTGGGGAGTCCCCCAGAGATGCTCTAGTTCATGCTTGGCCTCCCAGTCTTCTGTATGCTTACCTGCCAGTACCTCTCATTCTGAGATTTCTGCAGAAAGCTCGTCGACTGGGGAGCAAAGTGATCCTCATTGCCCCATTCTAGTCTCGCCAGGTATGGTTTCCCTTTCTTTGGGCTCGCCTTCTGGCTCCGCTTTGGTTCCTAGATCCCATTCAGGATTTGATTTCACACCCTTTGGGGTTGTCTTATCTGAATCTGGACTGCCTGAAGCTCACAACTTGGCTGCTCCAGATGTCCTTCATGGATGCATCTGCAGTCATAACAAATGGGTTGTCCTGTCGTCAGGCAGCCCTTCGGTCGGCCGGATTCCAAAGTATGGGTCCGGCTTCGGCTGATGTCGCACTTCACCCGACATCATCTCTGCTGGTCTTCGGGTATAAAGGCATCAGCCGACGCCATTTTCCTCAGTCTTTCTTGCCGCGTGGCGCCTGAAGCAGAAGCTGTTCGCAAGTGCCGGTCGGTCAGATCCAGAGATTACTACTACCGAATACTACTTCGAAGACTTCTAAAAGCTAAGTACCCCGTTGGGGACTCTTTCTTGCCTCAGCCGATGTCAGAAAAAGTCAATAACTGTTTAACTTGTGGGAAACAAATACCTCATAAAGATTTCCACTCTTACTGCCTGCCTTGCTTAGGCCCAGACCACGACGTAGCAGCCTGTTCGCCTGTGCTTCCTTCAACCGGCGAACGCTTAGGCGTCGGTCGGAGTTTGCTGAACAGTTTTTCGGCTCAGATTTTGCGTACATTATGCCGTCGGATCCTCCGACTACCCAAATTGTTAAAAAACGCAAAGAAGAAGACCGACACTCGCGGTCCGCGGTTTCGGCCGAAACCACGGTTAAGCAAGCCGCAAGTGTCTCTGTTTCGGCCGAAACCGAGAAAACCGGTCAATCTTCAGCCGAATCCATGACTACTACTGAGGCTCCTGCTACCTTAGTTGAATCTGCCTCAGAAATTTTGCCTACAATTGTGGTTCCTAGTGATTTATCAGACACCATCCCTTTGGATGTCTCTACCCCAGCACGTGGTGCTGCTAGGCCTCCTGCAGCCATGTCTATTAAGGCCTTTGCCAGGGCTAAAGCAGCCAAATCTGTTAAATCAGTGCCTGTTAAGCCCTCCTCACACAGGCCCACTTCAAGTTCACAAATGCTTACTCTGGCAGAGGATTTAATATCCTTAATTAGGGGATCCCAATCTCACCCACACAGGGCCTCTCAGCCCCCAGAAAAGAGACCTAGAGCAGAGCCCCCCGAGCCAGTGTCCTCTGATGATTCTGCGGATGACTCAGACATTACAGACCAGCCAGAGGCTCCTTTTTCTACTTATGAAGATTCCGATGCTGAAGAATCCATTCCAGCTGCCTCTCCACCAGAGGAATTTTCCTTTGGGGAAACCTTACATGCCATGAGAGAACAATTCCAATGGCAGGGACAAGACTTCTAGATTCCAGAAAAAGGCTTAGGACATTTCTGCACTTACCACAACATAGGCCCTTAGCTATACCTCCTGTACTGCCTGTTGTGGATGATGCATTTAATGATGTTTGCACTGCTCCTGATTCTTTACCTCCAGCCCCTGCCAAACCAGATAGATTTTACAGGGTGCCAGACACTCATCACCACCTATACAAGGCCCCTCTTGCAGATCCTGAAACTATATCCCAGGGGCCTAAGGCAGTAGCCTCGACCTCAGCAAAAAACCCTATTCCTTCTGAAAGGGAATCCAGGTCCTTAGAGATGGGGGAAAAAAGTTTACACCTCTGCTACTCTCTCAGCTAGAGCTTTAAACTGTCAGTTTCATATGATCCAATACCAAGAGTTTATGCTTGATCAGTTAACTAAAAATCTGTCCTCTGATGACTCTTTAGATAAGAAATATGTATTAGAAATGGTGAATAACATCCAACAGGTTAGTAACCATTCTTTAAAATGTGGCTATGATGCACTGGAGGCTTCATTTAGATCAGCCATGACTGGCACAGTGATAAGAAGGCATGCATGGTTGAAAGAACAGGTCTTACCGGATCATGTTAAAGCAAAGCTGTTAGATGCTCCTATGGATAAGGCCAGTCTATTTGGTACACCTGCTCAGCAAGTAATGAAGAAAATGGAAGAGAAGGCAAAATCTGTACAAACAGTTAAAGATTTCTTACAGGTTCAGCCCCCAAGGTTTAGCAGGAACTGGCCTGCCAAAAATTGGTCCTTTCCAGACTCCTCAAAATCCCAGAGAGGCAGGAATAGACGCTCTAGAGGCAGAAATCAATCCAGAGGAGGCGCCTACAGAGGACGACAGTGGCAAGGCAATAACCGAGTCACAGACACAACCACTGCCACTGCAACAGGTCAATCACAGTGACTTGGCTCTGACACAGCCTACCAGGGAGCAAATAGCAGCACCTTTAGGCGGAAAGTTAGCCTTATTTTCGAAAAATTGGCACTATATCACAAAAGACAAGTGGATTTTGCAAACCATAGACCAAGACTACAGGTTCCACTTCCACACCTTACCAGTAAAAAGAGGAAAGCCAAACTTACCTCCAAATCAAAAAACAGACGCTCTACAGCAGATAGCGGAATTAGCAAAGATGAGAGCTGTGGAAAGAGTACCAACAACAGAACAGGGCAAAGGATTCTACTCCAGACTCTTCCTAGTACCAAGAAAAGAGAAAAGTTGGAGACCTATTCTCGACCTGTCCGTCTTAAACACATACATCATTGTCCCAAAATTCAAAATGCTGACCCTACAGCAACTTCTTCCCATGCTGGGCAAGGAGTGTTGGCTGGTAACTCTAGATCTCAAGGAGGCATACCTGCACGTCCCCATACGACCAAATTGCAGAAGATACCTCAGATTTCTTGCAGGATCAGAGCATTATCAATTCTCAGCATTGCCCTTTGGCTTATCTACTGCGCCCAGAGTATTTACAAATTGCCTGGCATCAGTAATCGCTCACTGCAGACTACAGGGAATCCAAATTTATCCATACCTGGACGACTGCCTGTTACAAGCGGACAACAAAAGCAAGCTGACAACAGATTTACAAAGGGTCATTTGCTTACTACAAGCCCTGGGATACACAGTCAATTTACAAAAGTCAAGGCTGATACCATCCCAAACAAGAACATTCTTGGGTGCGGAATTGGACACAGTAAAACAAATGGCATTCCTAACTGCAGAAAAACAAAAGAACTCCTCTTTACTTCTTGGCATTAACAAAGCAGAACAAACTAACAGCAAGAAAAGTTTTGCAGGCCTTGGGCTTCATGGCATCATGCATCATCTTGGTCCCACATGCCAGACTGCATATGAGAAAGCTACAGTGGTACCTAAAGAATTTATGGTCTCAACACAGGCACAGCTTAGAAACGAAATCCCACTAATCCCATGCCTAAAACAGGAGTTCCTATGGTGGGCTCAAGCATGCCAGTCAAACCCAGGCTTACCCTTCCACAACTTTCAAGCAAGCCAAACCATCACAACGGACGCCTCAGACCTAGGCTGGGGGGCGCACATGTTGGACAAATGCATACAAGGATTGTGGACTCAAGACCAGCTGCACCTGCACATAAACCAAAAAGAAATGCTGGCAGTAAAACCAGCAATCCAGAAATTCAGACCATTCCTCAAAGAAGGCCATTTAATGATAAGGACAGACAACACCACAGTCATGTGGTACATCAACAAACAGGGAGGCACTCATTCATACCCCTATGCAGAATGACTCTGGACCTTTGGAATCTGGCTCTGAGCTACAACATCCAGTTACAGGCAATATTTGTGCTGGGAAAAGAGAACACCCTAGCAGACATGTTAAGCAGAACCACCTCGGATGCTCACGAATGGATGCTACACCCGGACATCTTCAAGGCCATCACAAAGAAATGGGGAATGCCACAAATAGACCTATTCGCATCCCCACTCAATCACCAGCTCAAAAGATTCTGCACAAGGACATACCACCCACTTGCATGGAAGGTGGACTCTCTATCCTTCAGTTGGAAAGGCCTGACAGCATATGCATTTCCACCTCTTCCCCTGATGCACAAGGTACTACTGAAAATCAGAGGAACGTCCAAGGATAATCCTGATAGCTCCGAATTGGCCAAGACAACACTGGTATCCATTGCCGAGGAGCATGTCTCGGGAGAGAATGTGGTCAATACCCCTGATGCCTTTGATGTTAACTCAGAACAACTACACCATCATGCATCCAAACCTAAAAACCTTGCAACTGACTGCCTGGAACATCACATAGCAGCAACTAACCCAGACCTATCCCAAAGGGTTAAAGACATTATCCTTGAAGCCCGCAGACCTTCAACAAGAAGGAACTATGCAGGAAAATGGAAAAGGTTTTTCATTTGGAGTACTGAAAGAGGAAAAGATGTGTCGAACATAGATATTGCTAACATCCTGGAGTACTTGGCAGAGCTTCTACATACAGGCCTGTCCTATTCCTCCATCAAGATACATGCATCAGCTATTTCAGCAGAATACAACTTGATCCACCTGTCTTTTCATCCTCTACTCAGGCAGTTCCTCAGAGGGATCAAAAATGTAAAACCTCCTAGGAAACCACCATTACCAGCATGGGACTTGAACTTTGTGCTAGAAAAGTTGACACTCCCTCCGTTTGAACCAGCAGCAACAGCAGATCTGCAACACCTATCATGGAAAACTGCTTTCCTACTGGCAATTACTTCAGCAAGGAGGGTTTCGGAACTACAGGCCTTAATGGCAGTGCAACCCTTCCTAATCTTCCATCAAGATAGGGTGTCCATGAGAACTAATCCTACATTTATGCCTAAGGTGGTATCCAGAGTGTCTTTAAACCAGGCAGTCCACCTACCTACCTTCTTTCCCAATCCACAGAACAGGGGGGAAAGACTGCTGCATACCTTGGATGTACATAGGCAGTTACGCTACTACCTGGACAGAACCAAAGGTAACAGAAAAACTGACCAGCTTTTAGTAGCCTATGCAACAGGAAGGGAAGGAAAAGCAATTTCCAAACAGACAATCTCCAAATGGATAGGAAATTGCATAAGATTCTGTTACTCCTACCATGGAAAACCAATTCCACAGAACATATGACCTCATTCTACACGGGCTACAGCCACTACCACAGCTTTCTTACGAGGAGTGGCAACCAAGGACATTATTGAGGCGGCTACTTGGACCTCCGTGCATACATTTGCCAAGCATTATAATTTACCTCTATACTCTAGATCCCGAGCAGGGTTTGCCACTGCTGTACTGCAAGGGATCCTAACTACACCATAATTTTTCTTCCTCCACCCCTAGTTTGGCTATGGTATTCTACCCATTTGTTATGACTGCAGATGCATCCATGAAGGACATAGTACAGTTTTGTACCTACCATAAATGTAGATGTCCGAACTGGATAGCATCTGCAGTCAGGATTACCCACCCTCCTTCCCCTCTGTGGTACTCCTAGGGTATTTACCCTCCTAATAGCTAGCTGGGGGGGGTCTCTTATGGTGTATTTGTTTGTATATATGTACATACATGCTTATTTTTTGTGTTTGCCTTCTACTTTTTTTGGAAACATTGGCATTTATCCAAAATTTAGCTTTCCAAGAGGGCAACTGGCATCTGGGGCAAGAAACACTGAGGAAAATGGCGTCGGCTGATGCCTTTATACCTGAAGACCAGCAGAGATGACGTCGGGTGAAGTGCGACAGCCGAAGCCGGACCCAGACTTTGGAATCCGGCCGACCGAAGGGCTGCCTGACGACAGGACAACCCATTTGTTATGACTGCAGATGCTTTCCAGTTCGGACATCTACATTTATGGTAGGTACAAAACTGTACTTTCCCATGATTTCTAGGACTCCTGGGCTATCCTCCTCAGATAAATCTATTTTGATGGCTGCTCACAAGTCTTCGACCAGGAAGGCTCATCGCAGCAAGTGGAAACATTTTTCCTTTTGGGCCTCTCAAAGGAGTCTAGACCCTTTCATGGCTCCTATTTCCGCCATTCTTGATTTTCTATCTTGTTATTTTTCATCACGGAGCTAGTTCTTCTACTGTCAAGGTTCCGTTGGCTGCCATGTATCTTTTTCATGTGGGCAAGAATTCTGCTTCTTTAGCCTCTTCCAGACTGTGTAAAGCCTTAATCAAAGGCTCCTTTTTGTTACACCCCCCCCCCCCCCCCGGTCAAAGATCCGATTCCCCCATGGGACCTTACTATGGTTCTTCAAGCTTTGGTTGCTCCGCCTTTCGAGCTTGCCGCAACTGCAGATCTGAAATTTATATCTTGGAAAACAGCTTTTCTGGTGGCTATTACCTCTGCAAAAAGGGTTTCAGAGTTGCAGGCCTTTGTCCATCAAATTTCCTTACATGATCTTTCACAAAGATAGGGTTTCCCTTTGAACCACTCCATCCTTTCTTCCTAAGGTGACATCACCAGTCAATATCAGATCAGTTGTTTGTATCCTTCTGTAAACCCTTTTGGGGAAACCTAGCTCCAAGGTAATTATAGCTAGATGGATTTATTCATGCATCCTGCAGGTCTATAAGGACAGAGGCTTGTCTCTTCCAGGTCAGGTGAAAGCTCATTCCACTAGGTCCATGGCTACGTCTGCGGCCTTTTGGTCTAGAGTGTCTTTGGATGATATTTGTTCTGCAGCTACTTGATCCTCATCTCATACGTTTATTTCTCACTACAAATTGGATTTGACTTCCAGAAGGAGAGCATCCTTGGGTTCCGCGATGCTCTGGAATATCCTTCCATGAGGGCCTCCCAGGGGTGTAGCAGCTGGGGACTCTGTCCCACAGGTTGAAGATCAAATGAAGTAAACTACTTCAGATAAAGAAGTTATGGACTCACCATAACGTTCCGTCTGAGTAGTTGTACTTCATTTATCTTCAGCCATCCCTCCCTCCTTCCCCTGGACCTTGGCGAATGATTAGTCTGTGGGTTGAAGTATCGGTCACAAGTAAAGCTTTTTAGGTCGGGTTGTTATGAGGTTTAGCTAACTCGATCTGGGGATGGAAGGTAGTGGAGGTGTATTATGGGTAAGGGGAGGAGTTTGGAGCTCAGAGCTGATGCTAGTAAATGTTACTAGCTCTGATCAGATATGGATCCGTAACCCACAAGTTGAAGACAATTGAACTACAAATACTCAGGTGGAACGTTATGGTGAGTACATAACTTTTTACTTTTTCATGCTGCACTGCCAAACCAGTTTTACCTATCTTTATAATGATTATAATATATTAATTTTTTAATGCATTTTTACTGAGTTAATAGTAACCTATTTTGATTTTTTTTAAGTCTGCCCCTGGAGATAGAACAAAGCAACCTATATCAAATTTGAAGCAGCCTGCAGGAGATGATGAAGATGAAACCTGGCGGCAAAGACGTAAACAGTCCTCTTCGGAGATCTCTGCTGCAGTAGAGAGAGCACGCAGACGTCGTGAAGAGGAAGAAAAACGCATGCAAGAAGAGCGTCGAGCTGCATGTGCTGAAAAACTAAAACGTTTAGATGAAAAATTTGGTGCATCTGACAAACGTCAGAAATCAGAGACCGAGAATAGAGAAGCCATTGAGAAGGAGAATGAGGAGAGTGAGGAACCCACTCTGTTAAATGCATATCCTCAAAGTGCTAGTAGCAGCTTGGAAACTATTCCAGGTAATTTAAGTGTGCATATCTTCTTGTAGAGTATACAGACATGTTAGATTTTGCACAGCTCTGACATCATCCATGAGAGTTCCCAGCTAATGAAGACAGGCTCTATGCTTTTGAGTCGCTTCTATTGTTGCTTTCTTTTGTTTCTTGGAAATTCTCATGTAGGTATGAGTACAGTGTAGTTTCTTGGGGTTTGACAGAAAGATGACAGTTGCATGTGTAGGGAGACTTTTTTTCACTCAAGTTTTGATAAAGTTGGCGGACAGCATCAACTAAACCAATTGGTTTTGTGTGTTTCAATAGTCAGTCTTGAAAGTGTAAAAATGTTATCTCTCTGTTTTTATATACCTTAGACCCGCAGTCCCCTGTAGAGGCAGAAGTAACTGATACAAAAGAAGATGCAGTGGTTCAGAGAGTGGAATCCAAAACAGAAACACTTTTACAGAACAGGCAGCTGTCTCATTCACAGAGTTATTCAAAATATCCAAAGTCACTGCCACCACGTTTCCAGAGACAGCAGCAGGCAAGTATCTAGACTAACTTAAAATAGTTCACTCTTCATTCACTTTGCTGTTAGATTCTAGATATTTCTATTTTTTTTTTCAGCAGGCAGTTTACTATATTGGAATCCCACCAGCAAGTGATGTTATGCCAGAACTCTGTAATTTATCTCACTCCACAGGCACCTTTCCTCCCTCTTCTGGCATATTATTTTGAATTGTGACTGTGGTGCCATTGTTTGTATACTTAACTCCCGTAAATGTGACTCCCTCCTGCCCTTCCACTCCACCTGCTGATTGGTCTGTCCTGAGGAGGGAAGATTAGTACTTTCTTGTCACTTTGTAAGGGAAGAGGTCAGAGGTGTTAGATGAGCGTCAGGCCATCAGCTAAGGCTTCAGCTCCTTTCTGCTGGATAAGTCCCCTTTGTAGAACCCTTTCACACAGAAGGGTTTTTTAGAAATATATTTCTAATAAGTGTGTGTGTGTGTGTGTATGTAATGTAAAATGGAATATAGCCCCTGCCCCACTGCAGTGCAACCCTGGAGTGAGAATATTAAATAAGGGGGGGGGGGCACAAATTTTAATGTATTCACTATTATAAGAAGGTATATCCATTAGAAATGCATTCATATATAGATCTTTAGTAAAAACTATTGGCATAATGTGGGGGGCTACGCTCCCCACACCCCCAATGTGGGGGGGGGGCTGTGCCCCCCTTTAATATTCTCACTCCATGGTTACACTGCAGTGAGGCAGGGCTATATTCCATTTTCGACCAAATTAGATATATATATATATATCTATACATACACACACACACACACACACACACACACTTCATTTACCGGGGCAGTCCAACTAGGACAGTGCCTATTTTCAGCGGAGGCCCGGGGAGAAGTGTTCCAGACACGCGTCTTTAGAATGTGGGAGGAAACCGGAATGCCTGGAGGAAACCCACACAAATGCAGGGTGGACTTCCAGTCTGTGTGCACAGAAGCCACCCAGCTTTTTTAGTAGTTCCATCTTTTTAAGGAACCTGGTAGTTCTTTAATATTGAAACTTTGCTGTTAAGGACTGCTTCTTAAAATTACTTCTAATTTGTGGGCTTAGTAGGTGACACACTGCACTAATGTAAACTATTATTTAAAGAAAAAAATTAGTATTGAGAAGTGTTTTACTTGGGCAAGGAACACTGAGTTATGAAGTGCTTGAATTCCAACTTTGACAACTTCTTGCCACATTTAGTTTGAATGCTTTTAGGCATTAGTGTTTTGGGGATCTGTATGTATGTAAAAGTTAGTGTGGTGTTTATGCAAAATATTTCATAACTTGCCTTCCAACTATTTCATTCCTCTGTTTCTTACTACATCTGAAGCACCCTCCTCAGTCACAGCATGGATACTCTTGCTGGTCCAACTTCGAGTTCTTAGAAAGAAAACCAACTTGACAAATAGCCTTGCTGACTCTGACTCAGTCTTCACCTCAGCCAAAGATGGGTGTTTGCTGTGATCAGCAGTCATTCCTCAGACTACTGTTTCACCTCTCTGCCTTCCTTTGGTGTAATTCTTTTAGCTGCCATGAGCCAAGAGTCAGCTGCGTCCTCTTCAGCTCTTCCAGTGTCCAAGACAGGTCATGGGAGGAACCATCTTTACTGGAGCAAGGAGGCATGCTGAGGAAAGAGATTTCTTATTTGGGCAGAGGTTCTTTCTTCTAGTCTGTCTTTAGGGGATACCTGTAAAAAGACATGGTATTTATAAGAAATATCATTTTCTAAGCTTAGCCAAGAAATTATTAGTCAGTCCTGGTACACAATACAATGCCAATATGTCAGGTCAGTAAAAACCTCCCTGAGGAAGACTTGTCAGATAATTCTGACCTAGGCAGGGCTTTGTCTCTTGCAGATTCAGAAGCCAAAATCTCTGATAAAGAAACCTGGCCCTCACAACCTCCTTTGGTGGAACTTTGTTTTACCCAGATTATAGCTAGTGTAAATGAGGGTTTTGTGGCAGCAAATGGAATGTCCCGTTCAGAGGCCTGTTGAAGGGGATATGCTGAGAAAGGATAAAGACAAGGCTAAGAAGAGGTCCACCAGACCAGTTGGTTTCTCTTCAGAAACTCCAGGCTGTTTACAGGCCTAATACTCCTCAGCTCCGGTTGCCGAGGTTCTCACAGGAGCAGGAGGAGGGTAGACTTCCTTCCAGGATGTCGGTGCACTGACCTTCTAGGTCGGCGTCGATGGCTTCTTCATCGCTCTCAACCAGAAGTTTGAGTGAAGTGGAGATGGACAAAATTGAGATTTATTCACACCTAGATCTAGATGAGTTTTGTCAGCCCCTTCTCCCTCTGGCGGGGGGAGATCACTCCCTTTTTTTACTCCAGTAACTCCTTCTCCAATCCAACCCTTGGTATCTGTGATTTTGGATCCGAGGGGTCCCAGAGTTGGGGGGCCGGCACCTATGGTACCTTACACCTCGACGCCAGCCATTGCCCTGAGCACGTCAGATTTGACAAGTTTGGACTTGAGCAGCTCTCAGAGCCATAGTCTGGGCTTTGGATCCGAAGCGGGGTTTCCATTGACTCTGGTTGGGTTGGATTATGGGCCCCCCTTCCGCATTTGTGCACCTGCGGGCTTGGCTCCGATTCCCCATCGTGTCCGGGGAGGGCAGCTTCCTTACTGGTGGCCCAGGAAGCTCATTCTTCAGCATTCGATGTGATGGAAAGGCTGCGCTCGAGTGGGTCGAGACCCCTATTTCCTGTGACTCCACCCCGGCTCCCTCGGCTCTGGATGCAACCGCGGCCATTTTGTCCTCTCAGGGACAGCCTGTGCCCGATGTGCCCCAGGCAGTTCCCTTTGCTGAACAGTCTATTTGTGAGTCTGCTTCGGACAGTCCCACTGAAGAGGCTCCTCGCAAACGTCCCTCACCAAGGACACATACTTGGAGGAGGGGGAAGGCTTCCCCAGATCACCCCTCGACGATGTATCCTTTGGAGACATCATGGAAATTCTGCATCAACGGAGGTGATGGTCTGCCCCCAAGCCTACCTTGGACAAGTCGGTGATGTTCTTCATCTCACATTGCTGCAGTCCTTACACTTGGGTAGTCCGCTGTCCTCGGTCGGCCCGAATATCAAAGTATTAGGCTGACGTCGGTCAAGGCGCTTAAGACTGACATCAGGACGTCAGGGTACAAATGCGCATGACCGACGTCATATCCTCAGTCTTTTTTGCCGCATGGTCCGATGCAGAAGCAGCGTTGCAAGTGCCGTTCGGCGTTCTGAAATTTTTCGAATTCGGAGTTTCAGACCGAGTCAAAGTTGGCTAAGTACCCGTTGGGAATATTTTAGTTTTTTCTTGCCTCAGTGGTTTACCGGATGTCAGAAAAAGTAAATAACTGTATTTCTTGTGGGAAACAGATACCTCATAGGGACTATCATACTTTGTGTATTCCTTGTTTGGGGCCTGAGCACGACGTTGTTGGGTGCCGCTTTTGTGCTATGTTCAATAAGCGCACTATTAAGCGAAGGTTAGCTTGTGCCAGGTTGGTCTTCGGGAAGCGGTGCAATTATAATATGCCGTTGGATGCTCCGGCGCCGCTTCTTGAAGAAGCAAAGACAAAGCAGCTAAACCCAGGCAAGAAGAGTCGTACCGGACGCCGCTTCTTCAGTGGCGTCAGTGGAATCGGTGGTTCCGGAGGCTTCTCTGGAGTCCCAGGGGGAGACTTTCATATTGCAGGATGTGGCCTCTCAGGAGGCAGGTCAGGCTGAAGGGGCTTCTCAGGTTACTGTACTCCCCTCTCTTCCTAGGGTGGTTAGGCCCTCTCCTTCTGTTTCCAAGGCTTCTCCCAGAGGCAGGCCAGGTTTAGCTTCTGTTGGTGTCACTCCTAGTTCATCAGGATCTGTGCCCAAGAAGCACATGCTTAAAATGGCAGAAGATTTAATTACTTTGATTAGAGGTTCTTTGCCCCTCCTGATAAGAGGCCTAGGGTGGAACCAGAGTTGGGGAGTTTTGAGCAGGCTTGGATGTTTCAGAGTCTTGACTGAAGACTTGCAGGAGTATTCTCCTTATTCTGATTCTGATGTAGATGATTCTACTCCTTCTGCTTCTCCTCCAGAGGATTTTTCTTTTCAGAGACTCTTCATTCCATGAGGAACATTTTAAGTGGGAAGGTCAGGACTTCTCTGATTCCAGGAAAAGGCTTAGGGAATTTTGCTTTTACCCCAGCATAGGCCTTTGGCTATACCACCTGTTCTGGATGTGGTGGAAGATGTGTTTGCAGAGGCTTCTCTTAATCCTGATTCTTTGCCTCCTGCTCCTGTTAAACCGGATAGGTATTACAGGGTGCCTGAGGCTCATAAATATCTTTATAAGAGTCCTAGGGCGGACCCAGAAACTGTTAGTCAGGGACCTAAGGGTGTCAAGGCCTCTGTTGTAAAAATCCGGTTCCTCCAGATAGAGGCCAGAGCTTTGGATAGATGGGGAAAGAAAGTCTATACTTCTTCCACCTTAGCTATGAGGGCTTTGAATTGCCAGTTTCACATGTTGAAATATCAGAACTATCTTCTTTCTCAATTGAAGTCTAAGGTAGATGCTCTGGCGGAAGGCATTGAGTGTAAAGAATTACAAGATTTGGTACATGTCTCTGAACAGGTGGGTAAGCATTCTTTACAATGTGGTTTTGATGCTGTACAGGCCTCGTCTAGGGTGGCTGCCACTGGGTCAGTTCTTCACAGGCACGCCTGGCTGAGGGATCAGAATTTATCTGACCATGTTAAGACAAGGATTTTGGATGCTCCTTTACAGTCTGATGTGTTGTTTGGTTCACCTGTGGAGTCAGTCTTGAAGAAAATGGAAGACAAGGCTAAGTCTATGCAGGCTGTGAAAGATTTTTTGCAAGTTCAGCCTCCGAAGTTTAGTAGGAATTGGCCTGCTAAGGGGTGGACGTACCCTTCTTATGATTCACAGTCTAGGGGTAGATCTAGGCGTGGTAGGGGCAGAGCTCACAGCTCCTTCAGACCTAGAACAGGGAGTTCACCTGCACAATCTTGGTGAGGGCAGGGGCCAGTCCTTTCGTAAACAGGCCCAATGACCTACCTTTTCAGCTGCCAGATCCTTCTTGCCTGGCAGCACCTTTGGGAGGAAGGTTGGCACTCTTCAAGGAAAATTGGAGTTTGATTACCCAAGACAGATGGGTATTGGATATCATACACCAAGGTTACAAGTTTTATTTCCATACCTTGCCTCCTTTCAAAGGCATGCCGGACGTTCCTCCTCAGCAAAGACTAGAGGCTCACAAACAAATTTCTCTGCTGCTTCAAATAGGGGCAATACAACCGGTCCCTCTACCAGAAGTGGGCCTAGGATTTTATTCTCGCCTGTTCCTAGTACCAAAGAAGGGGAACATGTGGAGACCAATTTTGGATTTATCTATCCTCAACACTTATCTGGACATTCCCAAGTTCAAAATGTTGACGTTACAACAGCTTTTACCTCTGCTGGGCAAAGATCACTGGATGGTGACTCTGGATCTCAAGGAGGCTTACCTTCATGTTCCTATCAGGCTAAGTTGCAGGAAGTATCTGCGTTTTCGGGCTGGGACTTCTCATTATCAGTTCTCTGCATTGCCCTTTGGCTTATCTACTGCCCAGAGTGTTCACGAAGGTTCTGGCTCCAGTGATAGCTTTCTTCAGGCTAAGAGGAATACAGATCTATCCTTATTTGGACGATTGCCTGATTCTGGCCCAAGGAAGGGATGAACTTCTTCATCATTTACAATATGTGATAGCAGTGCTAAGATGCCTGGGGTATTCTGTGAACGAAATAAAGTCCAGTCTAGTACCCTCTCAGGACATGTGCTTTCTGGGTGTGAGACTGAATACAGCATCCCAGATGGCCTTTTTGACCCCGGACAAACAAAAGAATCTTTCTCTTTACTTCCATCAATTGTCTCATCAGTCCAGGCTGACTGCAAGGACAGTCCTTCAAGCCTTGGGGTTCATGGCATCTTGTATTCTGGTGCTTCCCAATGCCAAACTGCATATGAGGAAGCTACAATGGTATCTCAAAATGTATGGACACAGCACTGCCAAGATATGGACACTGTCATTCAGATAATACCTTGCATTCAAAAGGAATTTTTGTGGTGGGCTCAGGAATGTCACCTAAACAAGGGACTCTGTGACCCGGCCAGAGGCGAGTCAGATTCTAACGACAGATGCCTCAGACAAAGCTTGGGAGCTCATCTAAATGGAAAGTGGGTACAAGACACGTGGCCTGCCAGACTTCAACATCTACATATCAACTTGAAGGAGATGTTAGCAGTCCAGTTTGCATTAATAGCTTTCAAGGATTTACTTCTTCCAGGACAGGTGTTGGTTCTAACAGACAACACAACTGTCATGTGGTACATCAACAAGGGGGAACACATTATTATCCTCTATGCAGACAAGCAATGATTTTGTGGGAGACTGCTCTCAGTTTACAGCTAAATCTTCAGGCAAGGTTTCTGCCGGAGCACAGAACTCCTTAGCAGATGTGTTGAGCAGGCAATTATGGATCCCCACAGTGGAAATTGGATCCTCATGTATTTCAGACATTGACAGTGTTATGGGGAACTCCAGACATAGATCTGTTCGCTTCTCCACTAAACTACCAGCTGCCAAAGTTTTGCACAAAGGTTTCATCCACAGCTTGGAAAGTGGATGCTCTTTCTTTCAATTGGAGCAATCTTCATGTGTATGCCTTTCCACCTCTGCCTCTCCTCCCAAAGGTACTCCTAAAGGTCAGACAGGACAAGCCAAAGATGATTTTAATAGCTCCAGATTGGCCTCGACAGCACTGGTATCCATTACTGAGAAGTCTGGTGCGGAGCCTCCATGGCCTTTACCTTGATTCCACACCTGCTGTCTCAGGAGAACAGTCATTTACTCAATGTCAAACTTCACTCTCTTCACCTAACAGCCTGGCATATTCTGTTTTAAACCCTGGAGGGTCTCAGCTTCCACAGCAAGTTTTGAATGTTATTTTGGAGGCCAGAAGGCCTAGTACAAGGAAAGTGTGCAGATAAATGGAAGTGATTTTTATTTTGGAGTGCAGCAAAGGAATTTGATGTTTCTAAGCCTAATTTAAGTGTGGCTCTTCAATATCTTGCTGAGTTACTGGACAAAGGTTTGTCCTTCTCTTCTATTAAGGTTCATGCTGCAGCAATTTCTGCTCACTATGACTGTGACCCACCATTGTTTTCTCATCCTTTGTTTAAGCAATTCCTTAGAGGGGCAAAGAATATAAGACCCCCGTAGAGCTCCTACTCCTGCTTGGGATCTCAATTTTGTGTTGGAGAAGCTCACTCTACAACCTTTTGAGCCTGCAGCTACTGCTGAGTTGAAATATTTATCATGGAAGACTGCTTTTTTGTTGGCCATTACCTCTGCGAGAAGGGTTTCTGAATTACAGGCCCTTATGGCGGTTGAGCCTTTCTTAATTTTCCATAAGGATAGGGTATCTTTACGTACTAATCCTTCCTTTATGCCTAAAGTGGTTTCTAGTGTGGCTTTAAACCAAACTATTCATTTGCCTACTTTTATGCAAACCCCCAAAATAAAGGGAAAAGATTTTGCACACTTTGGATATACACAGGCAGTTGCGATATTATTTGAGCAGAACTAAAGGGTTCAGGCAGTCTCAGCAGTTATTTGTTTCATTTGCTTTGGGTTCTCAGGGCAAGCCTGTGTCAAAACAAACTATTTCTAAGTGGATTGGGTTTTGTATTGCTTTCTGTTATTCCCATCATGGTAAGGAGATTCCAGCTGGGATTAGGCCTCATTCCACTAGGGCTACTGCCACTTCTACAGCTTTTTAAGGGGTGGCAACTAAAGATATTTTGGAGGCAGCTACTTGGAGTTCAGTGCATACTTTCTCTAAGCATTACCACCTTCCACTTTACTCTAAATCTAGGGCTGGTTTGCCACTGCAATTTTACAGGGCATTTTGGCAGCTCCTACTGCTGCTTTATAGTTTTGCCATCCTCCCTTACCTCTGCTTTGGGATTCTACCCAAGTGTAAGGACTGCAGCAATGTGAGATGAAGAACATAGTACAGTTTTGTACCTACCATAAATGTAGATGTTTGAAGATCCACATTGCTGCAGTCCAAACCCTCCCTCCTTCCCTCTGTAGTTAGGGCGGTTGTGTGGTTTGGGTTGTGAATATTGTGGATATTGTATATATTGTACATATGATTAGTGCAAGGGTGGTTGGTTGTTTTTTGCTGTCTTTTGGTTTTGACCTTTCTTTTTAGGGTCTTCTGACATCTGGGGCAAGAAAAGACTGAGGATATGACGTCGGTCATGCGCATTTGTACCCTGACGTCCTTATGTCAGTCTTAAGCACCTTGACCGACGTCAGCCTAATACTTTGATATTCGGGCCGACCGAGGACAGCGGACTACCCAAGTGTAAGGACTGCAGCAATGTGGATCTTCGAACATCTACATTTATGGTAGGTACAAAACTGTACTTTTCTGGAGGCATTTGGCACGGGCCCATCTACTTCTTGAGTGTCCCCTCCCAGAGATCCACTGGTGGACCTTATCTCCCAGACATGGAGGGAACCTGTCACCATAGAGCCAATTCCAAAGCACCCAGACAAGATCCTAGGTCCCCCACTGGATAGACCTAGTTGGAACAAAGGGTCCCCTGTAGATGCTATGATGGTAGCAGCAGCCACCAAGAAAGAACTAGTCCAAGAAAGTTCATGAGTCCAGGACGATGGATCACCTAGGGAAGCAGGTGTATGCTTGAGCTCCCTTTTCCATAAGGGTGCTGAATTACTTGTCACATGTTAGCAGACTGCAGAGCAACCTTGTCAAATAGCTAGCGGATTTGTCCCTAGAGTCCATGTCACCGGAGGATAAGCACACAATGTTCTTTGTGTTTCACTGTTGCAGTCATTACATTTGGGTAATCCTGCTGGCAGGTTGCCCTCAGTCGGCCTGAATTCCAAAGTCCTGGGTCCTGCGTCGGCTGCTGTCACCCCTTCCTTGACGTCAGGTCGTCGGGTATAAAAGATGCGGCCGACGCCATTTTCTTTAGTCTTTCTTGCTGTGCGGTGCCCGAAGCAGAAGCAGTTCGCAAGTGCTGGTCAGCCGACTCCTGAGATTTTCGTGTTCGAGTTTCAGATCCGAAATCTTCAATAAAGCTAAGTACTCCGTTGGGTAAACTTTTTTCTTGCTTCAGACCGATGTCAGAAAAAGTAAATAATTGTATTTCTTTTGGGAAGCAAATACCTCATAAGGACTTTCATTCTTACTGTATTTCTTGCCTGGGCACTGATCACAACGTTTCTGGTTGTTGGTTTTGTGCTAGATTTAACCAACGCACTATTAAGCGTCAGTATGATTTTGCTTAAACTACTTTGGACGCCGGTTTAATTATCCAGAAATGTCGTCTGATAGCCAACCGACTACCGGAGTTCACAAAAAAACGCAAAGAAAAGGAGAGAGAGACAATCAAAGCCCAAAACCAATGACTAAGCTTCTCCTAAGCCAGTCGCCGGTTCTCAATGAGGCGCATTTGCAACCCCTGACGCCCGCTACTTTAGAGTCGCAGGCTGTTACCGACTCCCACGTGGAGTTGGCCATGCCGCTGGAAACTCAATGTATTGGAGCCTCAGATACCTTTCCTTTAGTTGGGTCCGGAGCCGCTGAGCAGACACCGGCTTTTGAGGGTGTATTCAGACCTAAGCATCTTTACATTAAACCAACCTCAGCTTCAAAGGGAAAGACTAAACCACCTTCTAAAGCAAAGAACCAAACTCAAGAGCCACGTGGACAGGCCTCCATGCCCAAAAAACAGATGCTCAAAATGGCTGAAGACTTAATTACCTTGATCAGGGGTTTCCATCCCCCTCCTGATAATAGGCCTAGGCAAGAGACTGACTATGAATCTTCAGATCAGGTTTCTATTTCTAATGATCAGGATTATTCTCTTTCCCCCTATGAGGATTCTGATGCTGAAGAATCTATACCTTCAGCTTCTCCTCCAGAGGACTATTCTTTTGGGGAAACCTTGCATACCATGAGGGAACATTTCCACAGGGAGAGCCAAGATTTTTCAGAATCTAAAAAGAGGCTCAGGGATTTCCTTTTACTACCTCAACACAGGCCACTAGCCATTCCACCTGTGTTAGATATTGTAGATGTGTTTTCGGAGTCTAGTCTTACCCCTGACTCCTTACCTCCAGCTCCTGTTAAGCCTGACAGATATTACAGGGTTCCTGACTCTCATAAATTCCTTTTTAAAAACCCTGCTGCAGACCCAGAAACTATTTCACAGGGTCCCAAAGGAGTTAGGGCTTCTGCTGCAAAAAACCCTACCCCCTCTGACAGATTCTAGGGCACTGGATAGATGGGGAAAAAAGGTTTACACATCTGCTACCTTGGCTATAAGGGCCTTAAACTGTCAGTTTCATATGCTCAAATATCAGCAACATGTCATGGCATTGCTTAAACAGAAAATGTTATTAAACTCTGAATGTGCAGAAAACAAGGAAATACAGGATTTATTGCATGCAGCTGAACAAGTTGGAAAGCATACTTTGCAATGTGGTTTTGATTCTTTGGAGGCCTCCTGCAGGGCCGCAGTTACGGTTCTGTAATTAAGGGGCATGCTTGGTTAAAGGAACAAAATCTGCCTGATCATGTAAAAGTTAAATTATTAGATGCACCTTTACAGCATGATATTTTGGTGTTAAGGCAGATGAGGGGTTAAAGAAGATGGAGGACAAAGCTAAATCTATGCAAACTGTCAAAGATTCTTTACAAGTACAGCCACCTAGGTTTAGTAGACACTGGCCTACAAAGAATTGGTCCTTTCCTGTGTTGGACAGACCTCAAAGGGGCAGATCCAGACGCCCTAGAGGCAGATCCCAGGCGCAAGGTTCCTACAGGTCAAAGCAATTGGGTGCTTCTACCTCCAAAGTTAGAGAAGACAAATCACAGCCATACAGAAAACTGTCCCAATGACTTCCCCCTGCCTGCACCAAGCACTTATCTCCTGGCAGCCCCCTTAGGGGGAAAATTAGCACTTTTTTATCAAAATTGGCACATTATAACCCAGGACAAGTGGGTTCTAAATATAGTGTCACAAGGGTACAAGTTCCATTTCCATACCCTGCCAAAGGCAAACGGCTGGCCAGATCTGCCAAAAAAATCAATGGGCAGAGGCACAAAAACAAGTCTCATCCCTCATGGACATATGGGGGGGGGTCCATTCAGCAAGTACCAGAGCAAGAGCAGGGACAAGGATTTTACTCTAGACTGTTCTTGGTACCCAGAAAGGACAAGGCCTGGAGACCAATACTGGACCAATCTATTCTGAACACATTCCTGGATATACCAAAATTCAAGATGACTACTTTGCAGCAGCTTCTGCCCATGCTGGGCAAGAACGCTTGGCTGGTGACTCTAGACCTAAAAGAGGCATACCTGCATGTCCCATTCAGACAATTGTGCAGAAGATACCTCAGATTCAAGACTGGCTCAATGCATTACCAATTCTCTGCACTGCCCTTTGGCTTATCTACTGTGCCCAGGGTCTTTACAAAGTGCCTGGCACCAGTAATCGCATTCTCCAGACAAAGAGTAATACAAATATATCCTTACTTGGACGACTGTCTAATTCAAGCAGAGAACAAGGACATTCTTCTACAGCATCTGACGTTTGTGAAAAGACTTATAATGTGCCTAGGGTACACAGTCAGCGAAAAGAAATCAAAACTAAAATCTCAAAATCTCAAGAGATATTCCTTGGTGCAAGCTTAAATACAACTGCCCAGATGGCTTATCTCATGCCAGACAAAGGCAACTGACTACCTATTTCAAAATGTTGGCAACAAAGGCCCAGTTATCTGCAAGAAAAATTCTGCAGTCTTTGGGTTTCATGGCATCCTGCATCCTACTAATTCCATATGCAAGACTGCATATGAGGAAGCTTCAGTGGTACCTAAAAAGTGTTTGGACTCAACATTGCCACAGCCTGGAAACCATGATTGCTCTAGTTCCCTGTCTACAACAGGAGTTTCGATGGTGGGCAAAGACTTGTCACCAAAACAAGGGACAGCCATTCACATTACCCAAAGCCAGGCAAACGCTAACAACGGATGCATCAGATTATGCCTGGGGGGCGCACATGGCAGGAAGATGCATTCAGGGCACGTGGTCCTCAACCCAAATGCATCTACATATCAATCAAAAAGAGATGCTAGCTGTTCAGAATGCCCTGACAGCCTTCAAGGACCTACTTCATCCGGGACAACTACTGATAGACAGACAACGCCACGGTCATGTGGTATATAAGCAAGCAGGGGGGCACACATTCTTAGTACCTTTGCAGACTAGCCATGACTTTGTGGGACACAGCATTAACTTACCAAGTACATCTGCAGACACAATTCCTGCCAGGAAGGAAAAATACTCTGGCAGGCGAACTAAGCAGAAACCTCATGGATCCCCACGAGTGGCAGGTGGATCC